>NC_042968.1:94723427-94748427 GCF_901001165.1 Salmo trutta | reverse complement strand
TTCTGTCTATCTGATGTTCTATCTATCTGATGTTCTATCTGATGTTCTATCTGATCTATCTGTCTGACTGTAGATCTATCTATCTGATGTTCTATCTGATGTTCTATCTGTCTGACTGCAGATCTATCTCTCTCACTGTAAACAGAGTGACAATGGCTTATGATTTTATAACTGGTGCTGTGTTTCAAATAGTACCCTATTCCCTATGTAGTCCACTATTATTAGTTAGTCCACTATATAGGGACTAGGGTGCCATTAGGGACTATGGTATTTAACAATGGCTACTCCAGTCATGCTGACTCATCAGGACTATACTAGATGTTAAACTCTTCATGTGATGAACATTATGCATTATGTTTAGATGAGCAGGATACCAGGTGAAACATTGTTTAGATGAGCAGGATACCAGGTGAAACATTGTGTTTAGATGACCAGGATACCAGGTGAAACATTGTTTAGATGAGCAGGATACCAGGTGAAACATTGTGTTTAGATGACCAGGATACCAGGTGAAACATTGTGTTTAGATGACCAGCATACCAGGTGAAACATTATGTTTAGATGACCAGGATACCAGGTGAAACATTATGTTTAGATGACCAGGATACCAGGTGAAACATTGTGTTTAGATGACCAGGATACCAGGTGAAACATTGTTTAGATGAGCAGGATACCAGGTGAAACATTGTGTTTAGATGACCAGGATACCAGGTGAAACATTGTGTTTAGATTACCAGGATACCAGGTGAAACATTGTGTTTAGATTACCAGGATACCAGGTGAAACATTGTGTTTAGATGAGCAGGATACCAGGTGAAACATTGTTTAGATTACCAGGATACCAGGTGAAACATTGTGTTTAGATGACCAGGATACCAGGTGAAACATTGTGTTTAGATGACCAGGATACCAGGTGAAACATTGTTTAGATGACCAGGATACCAGGTGAAACATTGTTTAGATGACCAGGATACCAGGTGAAACATTGTGCTTAGATAACCAGGATACCAGGTGAAACATTGTGCTTAGATAACCAGGATACCAGGTGAAACATTTGCCTGAAGACTCCAACTGAATTCTCCCACTTGCTCTATGTTCTCTACATACTGCGGTCTGAGACTGCCATCATTGAAGTAGTTTGTGCTGACAAAACATAATCAAGCCATTTGGATTGTTTTTAAACCAATCAGAGTATCAAAGCCAATGGCACGTTTTCAAAACGCCACTTTACCCACGTGTGTTGTGGTGCCGGCCCATCAGTTTTATGGACCTATCAGTACAATTAGAGTGTTTTTCCATTCTAGAACTTGTCGGAGAGGGAGTCAGACCCAGGTGATGAGTCTGAGTAGCCAGACAACTGAAGCATATGGATTAATACAGGTATACACACACTCTCACTGGACAGTTTATTAGGTACACCCATCTAGTACTGGGTCAGACCGCCCCCACTTTGCATCCAGAACCACCTGAATTCTTCGGGGCAGTCTACAAGGTGACGGAGACGTTCCACAGGGATGATGACATGATGGCATCACGCAGTTTCTGCAGATGGGACGGCGACACATTCAGGCAGCGAACAAACCTATTCCATCTCATCCCAAAGATGCTCTGTTGGGTTGAGGTCTAGTTCTGCACACCACTGTTGTACTGCGCCGTTATTGACCTGTTTTGTGGACCACCTGTTCGCTTGCACGATTCTTGTCCTTGGACGAGCTGTTTTCACCCACAGGACTGGACTGCCACTGACCTGGATATTTGTCGAGACTTTTTCGGGTAAACCCCAGTAAAGACGGCCAACGATCATACCACGCTCACAAAGGGTCGCTTAGGTCAATCGTTTTTTTTTTTTGTCCGTTCTAACGTTCAGTCGAACAGTAACTGAATGCCTGTCTGCCTGTTTTATATAGCACACCACGGTCACGTGACTCACTGTCTGAAGGCGCGAACCGTTTTTGTGAACGTGGGTGGTGTACCTAAATAAACGTTCAGTACACACGTGTTATATATGTGTGTATTATACTCCTGTTATTCGGGTTGACCAGACTGTGCTGTAAGGTTAAAGGTTGACGTGTGCGGACCATGCTCTCAGTGATGAAGTTTCCCCTAGGTACAGATCTAGGATCAGTTTCCCCTAGGTACATATCTAGGATCAGTTTCCCCTAGGTACATATCTAGGATCAGTTTCCCCTAGGTACATATCTAGGGTCAGTTTCCCCTAGGTACATATCTAGGGTCAGTTTCCCCTAGGTACATATCTAGGGTCAGTTTCCCCTAGGGACAGATCTAGGGTCAGTTTCCCCTAGGTACAGCTCTAGGGTCAGTTTCCCCAAGGTACATATCTAGGATCAGTTTCCCCTAGGTACATATCTAGGATCAGTTTCCCCTAGGTACAGATCTAGGATCAGTTTCTCCTAGGTACAGCTCTAGGATCAGTTTCCCCTAGGTACATATCTAGGGTCAGTTTCCCCTAGGTACAGCTCTAGGATCAGTTTCCCCTAGGTACAGATCTAGGGTCAGTTTCCCCTAGGTACAGATCTAGTATCAGTTTCCCCTAGGTACATATCTAGGATCAGTTTCCGCTTCCCCAAATCCGAACCTTAACCATTATTGGGGAAAATGCTAAACTGACCCAAGATCAGCATGTAGGGGGTAACTTCACCCTGCTCTGTGAAGCTCCTGTGTTTTAACCCCTGTGTTGTCACAAAGGAGGGCGATCGCTGCGATTCTCTTGGCACTCTACTGTGTGTGTGTGTGTGTGTGTGTGTTTGTAGATTTTATTTTTAGTAACTGATGTTGAGCCATTTACTGGGATTATTTTAAATTCATTGTGAGACTATTAAGTACATTTGAAAACTGTTTAGTTTGATGTCACTGTGTGTGTGTGTGTGTGTGTGTGTGTGTGTGTGTGTGTGTGTGCAGAAAGCATTCACAATCCTTGACTTTTTCCAAATGTAGTTTTGTTACAGCCTTAATTTAAAATGGATTAAATGTAGATCGTGTGTCACTGGTCTCTACTCACACTACCCCATAATGTCAAAGTGGAATTATGGTTTTAGAAATTTTTTACAATCTAATTAAAAATGTAAAATCTGAGATCTATCGAGTCACTAAGTATTAAACCTCTTTTGTTATGGCAAGCCTAAATAAGTTCAGGAGTAAAAATGTGCTTTAACAAGTCACATAATAAGTTGCATAGATTCATTTCTTGCATTTCTTTATGCCTACTTCATCTCCCACATATATAATTATCTGTAAGGTCCCTCAGTCGAGCAGTGAATTTCAAACACAGATTCAACCACAGAGACCAGGGATGTTTTCCAATGCTTCGCAAAGAAGAGCACCTGTTGGTAGAAATGAAAAAGCAGACATTAAATATCCCTTTGAGCATGGTGGTTATTAATTACACTTTGGATGGTGTATCAATACACCTAGTCACTACAAAGATGCAGGCGTCCTTCCTAACTCAGTTGCCAGAGAGGAAGGAAACTGCTCAGGGATTTCACCATGAGGCCAATGGTGACTTTAAAACAGTTAGAGTTTATTGGCTGTGATAGGAGAAAACTGAGGTTTGATCAACAACATTTTAGTTACTCCACAATACTAACCTAAATGACAGAGTGAAAAGAAGGAAGCCTGTACAGAATAAAAAATATTCCTAAATATGTATCCTGTTTGCAACAAGGCACTAAAGTAACACTGCCACAAATGTAGCAAAGCAATTTACTTTCTGCCCTGAATACAAAGTGTTATGTTTGGGGCAAATCCAATACAACACATTACTGAGTACCATTTTCAAGCATGGTGGTGGCTGCATCATGTTATGGGTATGCTTGTCATTGGCAAGGACTGGGGAAACAGAATGGAGCTAAGCACAGGAAAAATCCTAGAGGAAAACCTGGTTCAGTCTGCTTTCCACCAGACACTGGGAGATGAATTCACCTTTCAGCAGGACAATAACCTAAAACACAAGGCCAAATTACACTGGAGTTACTTACCAAGACGACATTGAATGTTCCTGAGTGACCTAGTTACAGTTTTGGCTTAAATCTTTGGCGAGACTTAAATGATCGTCTAGCAATTATCAGCAACCAATTTGACAGAGTTTGAAGAATTTTTAAAAGAATAATGGGTAAATATTGTACAATCCAGGTGTGTAAATCTCTTAGAGACTTACCCAGAAAGACTCCCAGCTCTTAGAGACTGACCCAGAAAGACTCACAGCTCTTAGAGACTGACCCAGAAAGACTCCCAGCTCTTAGAGACTGACCCAGAAAGACTCCCAGCTCTTAGAGACTGACCCAGAAAGACTCCCAGCTCTTAGACTGACCCAGAAAGACTCCCAGCTCTTAGAGACTGAAAGACTCCCAGCTCTTAGAGACTGACCCAGAAAGACTCACAGGTGTAATCGCTGCCAAAGGTGATTCTAACATGTATTGACTCAGGAGTGTAGTGGTTAGAGTGGAGGGGAGGCAGGTAGCCTAGTGGTTAGAGCGGAGGGGCGGCAGGTAGCCTAGTGGTTAGAGCGGAGGGGCGGCAGGTAGCCTAGTGGTTAGAGCGGAGGGGCGGCAGGTAGCCTAGTGGTTAGAGTGGAGGGGAGGCAGGTAGCCTAGTGGTTGGAGTGGAGGGGCAGCAGGTAGCCTAGTGGTTAGAGTGGAGGGGCGGCGGGTAGCCTAGTGGTTAGAGTGGAGGGGCGGCAGGTAGCCTAGTGGTTAGAGTGGAGGGGCGGCAGGTAGCCTAGTGGTTAGAGTGGAGGGGCGGCAGGTAGCCTAGTGGTTAGAGTGGAGGGGCGGCGGGTAGCCTAGTGGTTAGAGTGGAGGGGCGGCAGGTAGCCTAGTGGTTAGAGTGGAGTGGAGGGCGGCAGGTAGCCTAGTGGTTAGAGTGGAGGGGCGGCAGGTAGCCTAGTGGTTAGAGTGGAGGGGGAGGCAAGTAGCCTAGTGGTTAGAGTGGAGGGGCGGCAGGTAGCCTAGTGGTTGGAGTGGAGGGGCGGCAGGTAGCCTAGTGGTTAGAGTGGAGGGGAGGCAGGTAGCCTAGTGGTTGGAGTGGAGGGGCGGCAGGTAGACTAGTGGTTAGAGTGGAGGGGCGGCAGGTAGCCTAGTGGTTAGAGTGGTTAGAGTGGGGGGGCGGCAGGTAGCCTAGTGGTTAGAGTGGTTAGAGTGGGGGGGCGGCAGGTAGCCTAGTGGTTAGAGTGGAGGGGCGGCAGGTAGCCTAGTGGTTAGAGTGGAGGGGCGGCAGGTAGCCTTGTGGTTAGAGTGGAGGGGAGGCAGCTAGCCTAGTGGTTAGAGTGGAGGGGCGGCAGCTAGCCTAGTGGTTAGAGTGGAGGGGCGGCGGGTGGCCTAGTGTTTAGAGTGGAGGGGCGGCGGGTAGCCTAGTGGTTAGAGTGGAGGGGCGGCAGCTAGCCTAGTGGTTAGAGTGGAGGGGCGGCAGCTAGCCTAGTGGTTAGAGTGGAGGGGCGGCGGGTAGCCTAGTGGTTAGAGTGGAGGGGCGGCAGGTAGCCTAGTGTTTAGAGTGGAGGGGCGGCAGCTAGCCTAGTGGTTAGAGTGGAGGGGCGGCGGGTAGCCTAGTGGTTAGAGTGGAGGGGCGGCGGGTAGCCTAGTGGTTAGAGTGAAGGGGCGGCGGGTAGCCTAGTGGTTAGAGTGGAGGGGCGGCGGCTAGCCTAGTGGTTAGAGTGGAGGGGCGGCGGGTAGCCTAGTGGTTAGAGTGGAGGGGCGGCGGATAGCCTAGTGGTTAGAGTGGAGGGGCGGCAGGTAGCCTAGTGGTTAGAGTGGAGTGGAGGGGCGGCAGGTAGCCTAGTGGTTAGAGTGGAGGGGCGGCAGGTAGCCTAGTGGTTAGAGTGGAGGGGCGGCGGGTAGCCTAGTGGTTAGAGTGGAGGGGCGGCGGGTAGCCTAGTGGTTAGAGTGGAGGGGCGGCGGATAGCCTAGTGGTTAGAGTGGAGGGGCGGCGGGTAGCCTAGTGGTTAGAGTGGAGGGGCGGCGGGTAGCCTACTGGTTAGAGTGGAGGGGCGGCAGGTAGCCTAGTGGTTAGAGTGGAGTGGAGGGGCGGCAGGTAGCCTAGTGGTTAGAGTGGAGGGGCGGCAGCTAGCCTAGTGGTTAGAGTGGAGGGGCGGCGGGTAGCCTAGTGGTTAGAGTGGAGGGGCGGCGGATAGCCTAGTGGTTAGAGTGGAGGGGCGGCAGGTAGCCTAGTGGTTAGAGTGGAGTGGAGGGGCGGCAGGTAGCCTAGTGGTTAGAGTGGAGGGGCGGCAGGTAGCCTAGTGGTTAGAGTGGAGGGGCGGCAGCTAGCCTAGTGGTTAGAGTGGAGGGGCGGCGGGTAGCCTAGTGGTTAGAGTGGAGGGGCGGCGGATAGCCTAGTGGTTAGAGTGGAGGGGCGGCGGGTAGCCTAGTGGTTAGAGTGGAGGGGCGGCGGGTAGCCTAGTGGTTAGAGTGGAGGGGCGGCAGCTAGCCTAGTGGTTAGAGTGGAGGGGCGGCAGGTAGCCTAGTGGTTAGAGTGGAGGGGCGGCGGGTAGCCTAGTGGTTAGAGTGAAGGGGCGGCGGGTAGCCTAGTGGTTAGAGTGGAGGGGCGGCAGCTAGCCTAGTGGTTAGAGTGGAAGGGCGGCGGGTAGCCTAGTGGTTAGAGTGGTGGGGCGGCGGATAGCCTAGTGGTTAGAGTGGAGGGGCGGCGGGTAGCCTAGTGGTTAGAGTGGAGGGGCGGCAGGTAGCCTAGTGGTTAGAGTGGAGGGGCGGCAGGTATCCTAGTGGTTAGAGTGGAGTGGAGGGGCTGCAGGTAGCCTAGTGGTTAGAGTGGAGGGGCGGCAGGTAGCCTAGTGGTTAGAGTGGAGGGGGAGGCAGGTAGCCTAGTGGTTAGAGTGGAGGGGCGGCGGGTAGCCTAGTGGTTAGAGTGGAGGGGCGGCGGGTAGCCTAGTGGTTAGAGTGAAGGGGCGGCGGTTAGCCTAGTGGTTAGAGTGGAGGGGAGGCGGGTAGCCTAGTGGTTAGAGTGGAGGGGCGGCGGGTAGCCTAGTGGTTAGAGTGGAGGGGAGGCGGGTAGCCTAGTGGTTAGAGTGGAGGGGAGGCAGGTAGTCTAGTGGTTAGAGTGGAGGGGCGGCAGGTAGCCTAGTGGTTAGAGTGGAGGGGCGGCAGGTAGCCTAGTGGTTAGAGTGGAGGGGCGGCAGGTAGCCTAGTGGTTAGAGTGGAGGGGCGGCAGGTAGCCTAGTGGTTAGAGTGGAGGAGCGGCAGGTAGCCTAGTGGTTAGAGCGTTGGACTAGTAACCGAAAGGTTGCAAGATCGGTTCCCCGAGCTGACAAGGTAAAAATCTGTCGTTCTGCCCCTGAACAAGGCAGTTAACCCACTTTTCCCCGGTAGGCTGTCATTGTAAATAAGAATATGTTCTTAACTGACTTGCCTAGTTAAATAAAGGTTAAATTAAAAAAAATATTATCGTTGAAAAATGACCCGCATTTCACTGTTAGTCTACACATACGAAGCATGTGACAAATAAAATGTGATTTTGATTTAGTACTTTACATCCCTGTAGCTTCATAATGAAATACCTTCTTTTTCTTGTAATCCCTGGTTTGACTGAGAACGTTGGAAACACACACACACACACACACACACACACACATATTCACCTCACCTGTTGAAATGGGTAGGGTTGTGAATGACATCCCCAGGCTATAGGAGGAAGTGTCTGGTGGATTAGGTTTTGAACTAAGGGAAATATATCTTTGACCATAATGACTCCATATATTGTATGTTTATAGTCTGACCCTAATGAATCCAAAAGCCGAATCCACTAATCTGAAGGTTTGTCCTATATATTATATACGTTTGTATATATAGTGCATCTCAGCTTGGATGTCAACACACCACAAGTTTTGTATATTGTATATAGTGTATGTTTACATCTCTCAATTCAATTCGAAGGGCTTTATTGTCATGGGGAACATATATTTACATTGCCAAACCAAATGGAATAGAAAATAAACCAAAGTGAAATAAACAAGGGAAACATTAGAGAACATTACACTCACAAAAGTTTTTAAATAATAAAGACATTTTAAGTCTTATATTGTTGGCCATGTACAGTGTTGTAACAATGTGCAAGTAATTGAAGTATGAAAGAAAAATTAAATAAACAAATAAATATAGATTGTATTTACAATGTTGTTTGTGGTCCACTGGTTACCTTGTTCTCATCGCAACGGCCCACAGAGGTCTGCCTATGGCTGCCTGTCTCCATAGCAATGCTCACTGAGTCTGTACATTCTTCACTTTGGGTCAGTCACAGTGGTCAGGTATTCTGCCACTGTGTACCATCTGTTTAGGAACAAATAGCAGTCTAGTTTGCTCTGTTTTTTTGGTTGATTCTCTCTCTCTCTCTCCCCTGCCTCCCTCTTCACACCTATAGAGTGTGTTAATGTGTTTGTTAAGGATGAGGCCACACCCTCTCTGGGCCGAGCCTATGAACAGAGAGGCTTTATAAACGCTGCTACTCCTCTAGTTTCAATAGAAAAAAGACATTACAAATGTCATATTATGTATATATACAGCGTTGTAACGATGTACAAATGGTTAAAGTACAAAAGGGAAAATAAATAAACATAAATATGGGTTGTATTGACAATGGTGTTTGTTCTTCACTGGTTGACCTTTTCTTGTGGCAACTGGTCATAAATATTGCTGCTGTGATGGCACACTGTGGCACACTGCGACCTGTATGCTCTAATCGGCTGGCCCTCGCTATATATTCGTCGCCAGACCCACTGGCTCCAGGTCATCTATAAGTCTATGCTAGGTAAAGTTCTCTGCTGCCAATGACTGGAACGAACTGCAAAAATCGCTGAAGCTGGAGACATATCTCCCTCACTAACTTTAAACATCAGCTATCTGAGCAGCTAACCGATCGCTGCAGCTGTACATAGCCCATCTGTAAATAGCCCATCCAATCTACCTACCTCATCCCCATATTGTTTTATTTATTTTCTGCTCTTTTGCACACCAGTATTTCTACTTGCACATCATCATCTGCTCATCTATCGCTCCAGTGTTAATCTGCTGGCCTACCTTACTTTGCTACTACGGCCTATTTATTGCCTTACCTCCTCATGCCATTTGTAATTACTTCACTACTATGGTCTATTTATTGCCTTAACTCCTCATGCCATTTGCACACACTGTATATAGACTTTCTTTTTTTCTATTGTGTTATTGACTGTATGTTTTGTTTATTCCATGTGTAACACTGTGTTGTTGTATGTGTCGAACTGCTTTGCTTTATCTTGGCCAGGTCGCAGTTGTAAATGAGAATTTGTTCTCAACTGGCCTACCTGGTTAAATAAAGGTGAAATAAAAATGTTTAAAAAAACACTGTGTTATTTCACCCAGGAGATATGGGATATCTCTCTCTCTCTCTCTCTCTCTCTCTCTCTCTCTCTCTCCCCTGCCTCCCTCTTCACACCTATAGAGGCTGTTAATGTGTTTGTTAGGGCTGAGGCCACACCCTCTCTGGGCCGAGCCTATAAACAGAGAGGCTTTATAAACGCTGCTACTCTTCTCTCTCACACACACACACACACACCCCTCTCTCTCACACACACTCACCCCACTCTCTGTCACACACACACAAGTCTCTCTCTCACAATCACAGTCAAGGAGGAGACCCAGTGCTGTTGCATGGAAATGGACAGTGAGATAGAAAGTGGTCAGAAGAGACGAGTCAACAGCAAAGATGATCTGATAGGTAAGATAATACGTTAGGTTAACTATTTTATGTCTCCCTCTTTGTTATATTCTCTATAACTCTATCTTCGATGTTTCTTTCTCTCTCTTTAAATCACTCTTCTTTGCACTCTCTCACCCTCTCTTTTTTTTAATCTCTTACCCACTTTTCTCTCTCTCTCTCTCTCTCTCTCAGCTGATCTTTGCTCTACGGAAACTGTGTTGTCAGGGAGTTGTTAAATAATAGATTACTTAGGGCAAACCGGCTTTGTTAGTGGTAACAATGTACACTGACTCTTCACAACACTACATTCTTACAGACACTTACTTACCTGTTACAGTTACCTAGCTCAGGTACATGGTTCTTACCTGTTACAGTTACCTAGCTCAGGTACATGGTTCTTACCTGTTACAGTTACCTAGCTCAGGTACATGGTTCTTACCTGTTACAGTTACCTAGCTCAGGTACATGGTTCTTACCTGTTACAGTTACCTAGCTCAGGTACATGCTTCTTACCTGTTACAGTTACCTAGCTCAGGCACATGGTTCTTAACACTTACAGTTACCTAGCTCAGGTACATGCTTCTTACCTGTTAAAGTTACCTAGCTCAGGTACATGCTTCTTACCTGTTAAAGTTACCTAGCTCAGGTACATGGTTCTTAACACTTACAGTTACCTAGCTCAGGTACATGCTTCTTACCTGTTAAAGTTACCTAGCTCAGGTACATGCTTCTTACCTGTTAAAGTTACCTAGCTCAGGTACATGCTTCTTACCTGTTACAGTTACCTAGCTCAGGTACATGCTTCTTACCTGTTACAGTTACCTAGCTCAGGTACATGCTTCTTACCTGTTACATTTACCTAGCTCAGGTACATGCTTCTTACCTGTTACAGTTACCTAGCTCAGGTACATGCTTCTTACCTGTTAAAGTTACCTAGCTCAGGTACATGGTTCTTACCTGTTACAGTTACCTAGCTCAGGTACATGCTTCTTACCTGTTAAAGTTACCTAGCTCAGGTACATGGTTCTTACCTGTTACAGTTACCTAGCTCAGGTACATGGTTCTTAACACTTACAGTCGACCAGGGCAGCTCTAGCAGAGCAGAAATTTGACAAACTGACTTGTTGGAAAGGTGGCATCCTATAATGGTGTCACGTTGAAAGTCACTGAGCTCTTCAGTATGGGCCATTCTACTGCCAATGTTTGTCTATGGAGATTGCATGGCGGTGTGCTCTATTCTAGGCACCTTTCAGCAACGGCTGAAATATCCAAATCCACTCATTTGAAAGGGTCTCTTTTTAATATATAGTGTATTACAGAGTGGGTCAGGGAGCGGTTGAAAATGTCAGTGAAGCCAGCTGGTCAGCACATGCTCTGAGTACGCATCCTGCTAATCCGTCTGGCCCTGTGGCCAGAATGTTAACCTTTTTTTAGGATCTTACTCACGTCGTCTATGGAGAGCGTGATCACACAGTCATCCGGAACAGCGGGTGCTCTCATGCATGGTTCAGTGTTGCTTGCCTCGAAGCGAGCACTGGGCAGCTCGCGGCTGGGTTTCCCTTTGTAATCCGTGATAGTTTGCAAGCCCTGCCACATCCGACGAACGTCTGAGCCGGCAAAGTAGCATTCAATCTTAGTCCTGTATTGACTCTGTGCTTGTTTGATGGTTTGTCAGAGGGTGGGATTTCTTATAAACGTCCAGATTAATGTCCCACTCCTTGAAAGCAGCATCTCCAGCCTTTCGCTCAGTGCAGATGTTGCCTATAATCCATGTCTTCTGGTTGGGCTATGTACTGTACATACGGTCACTGTGGGGACGACGTCTATGTAGTTACTAATGAAGCAGGTGACTGAGGTGGTATACTCCTCAATGCCATTGGATGAATCCTGAAACATATTCCAGTCTGTGCAGCAAAACAGTCCTGTAGCGTAGCATCCGTGTCATCTGACCACTTCTGTATTGAGTGAGTCACTGGTACTTCCTGTTTGAGATTTTGCTTGTAAGCAGGAATCAGGAGGATAGAGTTATGGTCAGATTTGCCAAATGGAGGGTGAGGGAGAGCTTTGTACGCATCTCTGTGTGTGGAGTAAAGGTGGTCTAGAGTTTTGCCTCCTGTAGTTGCACATGTGACATGCTGGTAGAAATGAGGTAAAACGGATTTCATTTTCCCTGCATTAAAATCACCAGCCACTAGGAGCACCACTTCTGGATGAGCATTTTCTTGTTTGCTTATGGCCTTATACAGCTCGTTGAGTGCGGTCTTAGTGCCAGCATCGGTCTGTGGTGGTAAATAGACAGCTACGAAAAATATAGATAAACTCTCTTGGTAAATAGTGTGGTCTACAGCTTATCATGAGGTACTCTACCTCAGGCGAGTAGAAACTTGAGACTTCCTTAACGTTAGAGATCACACACCAGCTGTTTTTAAAAGAGACACAGCCTTCCTCCGTTGGTCTTAACTGAGTCTGCCGTCCGGTCTTGGCGATTCATAGAAAAACCAGAGAGATGTATATTATCCATGTCCTCATTCAGCCTCGACTCCGAGAAGCATAAGAGCTTGACATCGACAGTTCTTCAAGTCCCGTTGATAGGAGAGTATTCGCCAGCGTAGTTTCGTCAGGGCACGTTGATCTGTTTTACGCTGTCTTTTACTTGTCTGAGACTCTGGGTTTAGGGCTGTGTAGTAAGGTTAGGATTTAGGGAGCGTAACCTGACCCCTTTAATGGTTAAGGTTAAGGTTACGGTTAGGGTTAGGAAAGGGATTATTCATGAATTCACTTTCTGGCTGAAATGCATGAGAAAGAATCCACCTGACCTAAAAAAGCATCATCAATGTCTATCCTCAACTAAACACAAGCCTGTCAGACCTGTTAGCTACTGAAATAACCTGGAAAACACACGGTCACACAATCTACCAGTCACCTGTGGAATGAATACACTTTATCATTATGACTGCATTAGGCTAATAGGCACTCACCTAACGTTATCAGGGAATGATCGGCTGGGAATGTTTAACGTCTCGACAAAAACACTACGGGATGAAAGCATTGTGTCGTGTAGCTATTATACACATAGCCTGGGTAACACTTTATCTCCCCTCCGTTGACTGGGTATTTACCGTACCTGCAGAGTCTGCTCTGTAGGCTAATCATTAGAGATAGATACGTGTAATAAAGGGGCCTTCCTGGTACCTAGCACTTCCTGGTACCTAGCACTTCCTGGTACCTAGCACTTCCTGGTACCTAGCACTTCCTGGTACCTAGCACTCCCTGGTACCTAGCACTTCCTGGTACCTAGCACTTCATGGTACCTAGCACTCCCTGGTACCTAGCACTTCCTGGTACCTAGCACTTCCTGGTACCTAGCACTCCCTGGTACCTAGCACTCCCTGGTACCTAGCACTTCCTGGTACCTAGCACTTCCTGGTACCTAGCACTCCCTGGTACCTAGCACTCCCTGGTACCTAGCACTTCCTGGTACCTAGCACTTCCTGGTACCTAGCACTTCCTGGTACCTAGCACTTCAGTATTTAACTCAAGTGATAGCTCTATACCTGCCTTAGCCGACACCACATGGTACAGGATAGTGGTGCTTGTGTTTTAAAAAGCTCAGGTTAAAGAGATTCTCCATAAGATTTGTATATTTTTTGGTGGGGGGGGGGGAAGTAGTTCTGAAATTAGCGCTCTAAAGCCAAAACGAGTTCCTGGAAATTGCATACTACAGTACGTCATATGTTGGGGAAATGGCTCTGCGCAACTTCCTGAAAACAGTCGCTTTCAAACCAGAAAACAGTCGCTTTCAAACCAGAAAACAGTCGCTTTCAAACCAGAAAACAGTCACTTTCAAACCAGAAAACAGTCACTTTCAAACCAGAAAACAGTCGCTTTCAAACCAGAAAACAGTCGCTTTCAAACCAGAAAACAGTCGCTTTCAAACCAGAAAACAGTCGCTTTCAAACCAGAAAACAGTCGCTTTCAAACCAGAAAACAGTCGCTTTCAAACCAGAAAACAGTCACTTTCAAACCAGAAAACAGTCACTTTCAAACCAGAAAACAGTCGCTTTCAAACCAGAAAACAGTCGCTTTGCTTTCAAACCAGAGAACAGTCGCTTTCAAACCAGAGAACAGTCGCTTTCAAACCAGAAAACAGTCACTTTCAAACCAGAAAACAGTCACTTTCAAACCAGAAAACAGTCACTTTCAAACCAGAAAACAGTCACTTTCAAACCAGAAAACAGTCGCTTTCAAACCAGAAAACAGTCGCTTTCAAACAGAGTACAGCCACCTATTTCAGTTCAAGTCAAGCACTAACTATAACATTTATTTAACAACAGCACGTAGTCTAGTAGACCATGGTTTTGGCGGATAGAACGCTCTGCACCGTATTGTGACGTTTTATTGAAAACAGCCAATTGGCTACCAAAACGGGCTTGCCAAAACCACTATCCCGCTCCTCTGTCTCTGATCCAACTAGATATAAAGGATAGAAAGATAGCTAAAACCTTATCAACAACCAGAACCACAATAACTACAGACCACAACAACACAATTACTGACCACAACAACACAACTCCTGACCACAACAACACAACTGCAAACCATAATTAACCATCATCCCTAAATCCTAACCTTAACCATTTTACATTTCCTGGACAGCTACCCTTCCTGGAGAGCAACCATGCTAATCTAACGCACTTGATTCTAGTTAGTTACCACTCGGGTTGGAATTAAAACCTACAGGAGGGTATCTCTCCAGGTTCAGGGTTGGAGTTAAAACCACCAGGAGGTTTATCTCTCCAGGAACAGGGTTAGAGTTAAAACCTACAGGAGGTTCATCTCCCCAGGAACAGGGAGGGAGTTAACCTACAGGAGGTTTATCTCCCCAGGTTCAGGGTTGAAGTTAAAACCTACAGGAGGTTTATCTCCCCAGGTTCAGGGTTGGAGTTAAAACCTACAGGAGGGTATCTCTCCAGGAACAGGGTTGGAGTTAAAACCTACAGGAGGTTTATCTCTCCAGGAACAGGGTTAGAGTTAAAACCTACAGGAGGTTTATCTCTCCAGGAACAGGGTTGGAGTTAAAACCTACAGGAGGTTTATCTCTCCAGGAACAGGGTTAGAGTTAAAACCTACAGGAGGTTTATCTCCCCAGGAACAGGGAGGGAGTTAACCTACAGGAGGTTTATCTCCCCAGGTTCAGGGTTGAAGTTAAAACCTACAGGAGGGTATCTCTCCAGGTTCAGGGTTAGAGTTAAAACCTACAGGAGGTTTATCTCCCCAGGTTAAGGGTTGGAGAGCCCTGGACTAGGTAGATGTAAACCTACAGGAGGTTTATTTCCCCGGGTTCAGGGTTGGAGTTAAAACCTACAGGAGGTTTATCTCCCCAGGTTCAGGGTTAGAGAGCCCTGGACTAGGTAGATGTAAACCTACAGGAGGTTTATCTCCCCAGGTTCAGGGTTAGAGAGCCCTGGACTAGGTAGACGTAAACCTACAGGAGGTTTATCTCCCCAGGTTCAGGGTCTAGTCAATCATCATAATCAGTAATGTCGGTCTGTTATTATCGTCATGTGTTGGAATGATTAATACATTGATCACATGACACCAGCTTAGTTCCAACCCTTTGTAAGGTTTACAGTGTGAATTTGACCACAGATACAGATGCTGCATACAACACATCGTATTAGACTATGTGAAACTGAAATTATGTTTTTATAAAATAATTAAAAATGAGAAGGTTAAATATCTTGAGTCAATAAGTATTCAACCCCTTTGTTATGGCAAGTTCAAGAGTAAAACTGTGATTAACGATTCCCATAATAATTTGCATGGAGTCACTCTGTGTGCAATAATAGGGTTTAGCATGATTTTCGAATTACTTCCTCATCCTTTGTATCCCACACATACAATTATCTGTAAGGTCCCTCAGTCGAGCAGTAAATTTCAAACACAGATTAAACCGCAAAGACCAGGGAGGTTTTCCAATGCTTCGCAAAGAAGGGCACCTATTGGTAGATGGGAAGTTATTTTTTATTTAACCAGACAAGTCATTTAAGAACAAATTCTTCTATTTACAATGACGGCCTACTGCCCTATGGGACTCCCAATCACGGCCAGATGTGATACAGCCTGGATTCAAACCAGGGACTGTAGTGACGGCTCTTGCACTGAAATGCAGTGCCTCAGACCACTGTGCCACTCAGGCGCACACTTTGGATGGTGTATCAATACACCCAGTCACTACAAAGATACAGGTGTCCTTCCTAACTCAGTTGCCGGAGAGGAAGGAAACAGCTCAGGGATTTCATCATGAGGCCAATGGTGACTTTAAAACAGTTACAGAGTTTAATGGCTGTGATAGGAGAGAACCGAGACTGGATCAACAACATTGTAGTTACTCCACAATACTAATGTAAAAGAAGAAAGCCTGTACAGAATAAAAAATATTCCATTAAGATGCCTCCTGTTTGCAACAAGGCACTAAAGTAAAACTGCAAAAAATGTGGCAAAGAAATTAACTTTATGTCCTGAATACACAGTGTTATGTTTGGGGCAAATCCAACACATCACATTACTGAGTACCACTCTTCATATTTTCAAGCATGTTGGTGGCTGCATCATGTTATGGGTATGCTTGTCATCGGCAAGGACAAGGGAGTTTTTTTTAGGATACAAAAAAACGTAATGGAGTTAAGCACAGGCAAAATCCTAGAGAAAAACCTGGTTCAGTCAGCTTTCCACCAGACACTGCGAGACAAAGTCACCTTTCAGCAGGACAATAACCTAAAACACAAGGCCAAATCTACACTGGAGTTACTTACCAAGAAAACACGGCATTTTCCTGAGTGGCCTAGATACAGATTTGACTTAAATCGGCATGAAAATCTATGAGAAGACTTGAAAATGGCTGTCTAGCAATGATCAATAACCAGTTTGACAGAGCTTGAAGAAGTATTGTACAATAATGTTCAGGTGTGCAAATCTCTTAGAGACTGACCCAGAAAGACTCCCAGCTCTTAGAGACTGACCCAGAAAGACTCACAGCTCTTAGAGACTGACCCAGAAAGACTCACAGCTCTTAGAGCCTGACCCAGAAAGACTCACAGCTCTTAGAGCCTGACCCAGAAAGACTCACAGCTCTTAGAGCCTGACCCAGAAAGACTCACAGCACTTAGAGACCCAGAAAGACTCCCAGCTCTTAGAGACTGACCCAGAAAGACTCACAGCTCTTAGAGACTGACCCAGAAAGACTCACAGCTCTTAGAGCCTGACCCAGAAAGACTCACAGCTCTTAGAGCCTGACCCAGAAAGACTCACAGCTCTTAGAGCCTGACCCAGAAAGACTCACAGCTCTTAGAGACTGACACAGAAAGACTCACAGCTCTTAGAGACTGACCCAGAAAGACTCACAGCTCTTAGAGACTGACACAGAAAGACTCACAGCTCTTAGAGACTGACCCAGAAAGACTCACAGCTCTTAGAGACTGACCCAGAAAGACTCACAGCTCTTAGAGACTGACCCAGAAAGACTCACAGCTGTAATGGCTGCCAAAGGTGATTGTAACATGTATTGACTCAAGGGGTGTGAATACTTATGTAAATTCGATATTTCTATATTTCATTTTCAATAAATGTGCAAACATTTCAAAAAACATTTTCACTTTATCATTATGGGGTATTGTGTGTAGATGGGTGAGAGAACATAATATTTTCAATCCATTTTGTTGTGTTCAGCCTGCAACACAACAAAATGTGGACTAAGTCAAGGGGTATGAATACTTTGTGAAGGCACTGTAATACGAGAGAGGACAGGACAGATCGCTGTGGGCCACTCCGTCTCTGTAGTGTTTCTCCCCTGTGGCTCAGTTAATAGAGCAAGGCACTTTCAATGCCAGGGTTGTGGGTTCAATTTCCACAGAGGACCAAAATGTATGCACTCACCACTGTAGGTCTCTATATATATGATCTAAATGGAAAATAAATGCTTATATAGTGTTCTATTATGATAATTGTGTCATATGGTTCAGCGGAACGGCAGTAAACGTTTGAGCCTGAAACTAAGGCTAACTACCACTGTAAAAAAATTAAAATCTTTACCAATAACGGAAGTCAATGTAGAAGAAAAAGTTTGAAAGTTGACGGGAAATTTGAGCTTGTGTTTTCCATTGGGGGAAGTGAAACACTTTTACACAATATAGGCCTACCCACTGGACTTCTGTACAGTGGGAAAATATCTTCTCTGGCTGAAGTGACATTTAGCAAAACAGAGCAATCAGTAGTAAGGAAAATAGCCCAGGAACCATTCATTCATATTGACTGATTATAATAGGGACTATCATCTGTGGAAACAAACAGGAGGTTTTATTGGTAGTCACTGTAATTCAATAGACTGATATAAAGATACAGACTGATTAAGCAAGCTATGTTATCAAATGTTGGTCAACACACATTATGAATAGCATAACTACACAGTAATCGACTAACGTTAATGTTGACATTGTGTATGTGACACACAGCCTGGGTTTGGTTTAGGAGACGTTTCATCTGATTTTCTCAGATAGTATATTTCCATGAGCTCAAACCATTACAGATGCCGTATCTTAATTTGAGTCAGTTTCACAAAGCAGAAAAATATCCTTCAGCAACAGGAAATGTGGATCATTATGTGGATTATAATTGATGGAATTTTTTAGTAGGGTTTGATAAAAAAAATGTATTAGGGTAAATCAAGTCTGACATTTTAAATGGGAAATTACAAACTTTAGAAACCTTTTTCAAACCTTGAATACACTACAATTCCTTCAACAACAGGATGATCAAATGAAGATCCTACATCTGTAGTGAACCCATGCTGAGATGAGTCATAACAACACGTGGTATTTATGTATCTTTCATCTAGAGGGAGGGAGCACATGACGCTTTGTTGGATAACACAACCTTTACTGGCCTTGACCGTGTGTGTGTGTGTGTGTGTGTGTGTGTGTGTGTGTGTGTGTGTGTGTGTGTGTGTGTGTGTGTGTGTGTGTGTGTGTGTGTGTGTCTCTCAGGGCTATACAGGAAATGTGAAAGGCAGACCCCTCCCTCCACTAATGTCTTTATCACCAGATAGCATTATGCTATGCTACTTCATAAAACCCCTCCCTCATCACCAGATAGCATTATGCTATGCTACATCATAAAACCCCTCCCTCCACTAATGTCTTTATCACCAGATAGCATTATGCTATGCTACTTCATAAAACCCCTCCCTCATCACCAGATAGCATTATGCTATGCTACTTCATAAAACCCCTCCCTCATCACCAGATAGCATTATGCTATGCTACATCATAAAACCCCTCCCTCATCACCAGATAGCATTATGCTATGCTACATCATAAAACCCCTCCCTCATCACCAGATAGCATTATGCTATGCTACATCATAAAACCCCTCCCTCATCACCAGATAGCATTATGCTATGCTACTTCATAAAACCCCTCCCTCCACTAATGTCTTCATCACCAGATAGCATTATGCTATGCTACATCATAAAACCCCTCCCTCATCACCAGATAGCATTATGCTATGCTACATCATAAAACCCCTCCCTCATCACCAGATAGCATTATGCTATGCTACATCATAAAACCCCTCCCTCATCACCAGATAGCATTATGCTATGCTACTTCATAAAACCCCTCCCTCATCACCAGATAGCATTATGCTATGCTACATCATAAAACCCCTCCCTCATCACCAGATAGCATTATGCTATGCTACTTCATAAAACCCCTCCCTCATCACCAGATAGCATTATGCTATGCTACATCATAAAACCCCTCCCTCCTCTAATGTCTTCATCACCAGATAGCATTATGCTATGCTACTTCATAAAACCCCTCCCTCATCACCAGATAGCATTATGCTATGCTACTTCATAAAACCCCTCCCTCCGCTAATGTCTTCATCACCAGATAGCATTATGCTATGCTACATCATTAAACCCCTCCCTCCACTGTCTTCATCACCAGATAGCATTATGCTATGCTACTTCATAAAACCCCTCCCTCCACTAATGTCTTCATCACCAGATAGCATTATGCTATGCTACATCATAAAACCCCTCCCTCATCACCAGATAGCATTATGCTATGCTACATCATAAAACCCCTCCCTCATCACCAGATAGCATTATGCTATGCTACATCATTAAACCCCTCCCTCCACTGTCTTCATCACCAGATAGCATTATGATGTTACTTCAGAAGTAAACAGTCCTGTGTGTGTGCTCGTGTGATCAAATCAAAAGTATTTATAAAGCCCTTCTTACATCAGCTGATATCTCAAAGTGCTTATACAGAAACCCAGCCTAAAACCCCCAAACAGCAAGCAATGCAGGTGTAGAAGCACGGTGTGATCACTGCCATCCTAGACTAGAAGATATAACGAATATTTGTTTTGTCTGATGTGTGTAATGAGGAGCATCCATATGCTGCACTTGATACATTGTCTTGGCCAGGTCGCAATTGTAAATGAGAACTTGTTCTCAACTTGCCTACCTGGTTAAATAAAGGACTTGTTCTCAACTAGCCTACCTGGTTAAATAAAGGACTTGTTCTCAACTAGCCTACCTGGTTAAATAAAGGACTTGTTCTCAACTTGCCTACCTGGTTAAATAAAGGTGAAATAAATAAATAAATACATTTATGAAATAGTTTCTTCCAGTTATTGATAAACAATAAAATAAAAATGGACGTGTTAAGAAACTGACCGTTAGAACTGTTAAGGCTCCATGGATTGATGAGGAACTGACTGTTAGAACTGTTAAGGCTCCATGGATTGATGAGGAACTGACTGTTAGAACTGTTAAGGCTCCATGGATTGATGAGGAACTGACTGTTAGAAATGTTAAGGCTCCATGGATTGATGAGGAACTGACCGTTAGAACTGTTAAGGCTCCATGGATTGATGAGGAACTGACTGTTAGAACTGTTAAGGCTCCATGGATTGATGAGGAACTGACTGTTAGAACTGTTAAGGCTCCATGGATTGATGAGGAACTGACTGTTAGAACTGTTAAGGCTCCATGGATTGATGAGGAACTGACTGTTAGAACTGTTAAGGCTCCATGGATTGATGAGGAACTGAAAAACGGTATGGTTGAAAGAGATGGGGGGGAAAAGGAGTGTTGAATAACTGACTTGGCTGACTTACTGGAAATTGAGAAATTATGTGACTAAACTCAACAAAAATAATAATAAACTGTATTATAAAGCCAAGATGAATTATATAAAGAATGGTGAGAAAAACAACTTTGGAATACTACAAATGAAATTATGGGCAAAAAGACAAATTCATCACAAAACCATTTGATGTTTCCAAATATTTGGCAAATTGGGCAAACTTAGGTAAGAAATGCCAACAACGAACAATGAGTTATCGAATTCACGCATAAAAACAAATTAATAATAATAAAAGAAAAGCATTTTAAGTTTGAATTTTGTGAAGTTAGTTTGGGAAAGGTGCAAAAATTGTTATCGACCTAATAATGACAAACCACCTGGTATTGACAACTTAGATGGAGAGCTACTGAGGATGGTATCTGACTCTATAGCCACTCCAGTCTGTCATATCTTTAATCTGAGCCTAGAGGAAAGTCTTTGTCCTCAGGCCTGGAGGGAAGCCAGAGTCATTCCGCTACCCAAGAGTGGTAAAGAGGCCTTTACTGGTTCTAACAGCAGACCGATCAGCTGCCAGCTCTTAGCAAACTGATGGATATAATGCTGTTTGACCAAATACAATTCTATTTCTCTGTCAACCAATGAACAACAGACTTTCAGCATGAGTATAGAGAAGGGCATTCAACATGTACTGCACTGACAC
The DNA here is from genome assembly GCF_901001165.1 of Salmo trutta. NCBI lineage: Eukaryota > Metazoa > Chordata > Actinopteri > Salmoniformes > Salmonidae > Salmo > Salmo trutta. The sequence continues at coordinate 94,726,875 of NC_042968.1, read as the reverse complement.
AAATGACTGATGATTGGTTGAAAGACATTGATAATAAGGAGATTGTGGGAGCTGCACTGCAGCATTTGATATTATTGGTGTCACGGCTTCCGCCGAAGTCGGCCCCTCTCCTTGTTCGGGCGGCATTCGGCGGTCGACGTCACCGGCTTACTAGTCACCACCGATCCATGTTTCCCTGTTCGTTTTGTTTTGTCTTAATTATACACACCTGTTTTCAATTCCCTTATTATGTTCCTTATTTAACCCTCTGGCTTCCCTTTCTGTTTTGTCCGTGATTGTTCTTTGTTCAGTGATTGTTGGAGGTGTTTCTCCTAACCCTGTTGGATATTTTTGATTGTGTTCTTGAGTAAACAAGACTGTTTTGCACTCATACCTGTGTCCTGCGCCTGACTCCGCTACGTCTCCAAACAAAAAAATCGTTACAATTGGCCATAACCTGTTGTTGAGAAAATGTATGTTTTATGGCTTTTCAACCTCTGTCATATCGTGGATTCAGAGCTAAACTCAGCAAAAAAAGAAACGGCCCTTTTTCAGGACCCTGTCTTTCAAAGATAATTCGTAAAAATCCAAGTAACTTCACAGATCTTCATTGTAAAGGGTTTAAACACTGTTTCCCATGTTTGTTCAATGAACCATAAACAATTAATTCATGAACATGCACCTGTGGAACGGTCGTTAAGACACTAACAGCTTACAGACGGTAGGCAATTAAGGTCACATGCCTTAGGCATGCTGCAAGGAAGTATGGGGACTGCAGATGTGACCAGGGCAATAAATTGCAATGTCCGTACTGTGAGACGCCTAAGACAGCGCTACAGGGAGGCAGGACGGACAGCTGATCGTCCTCGCAGTGGCAGACCACGTGTAACAACACCTGCACAGGATCGGTACATCCGAACATCACACCTGCGGGACAGGAACAGGATGGCAACAACAACTGCCCTAGTTACACCAGGAACGCACAATCCCTCCATCAGTGCTCAGACTGTCCACAATAGGCTGAGAGAGGCTGGACTGAGGGCTTGTAGGCCTGTTGTAAGGCAGGTCCTCAACAGACATCACCAGCAACAACGTCGCCTATGGGCACAAACCCACCGTCGCTGGACCAGACAGGACTGGCAAAAAGTGCTCTTCACTGACGAGTCGTGGTTTTGTCTCACCAAGGGTGATGGTCGGATTAGCATTTATTGTCGAAGGAATGAGCGTTACACCGAGGCCTGTACTCTGGAGTGGGATCGATTTGGAGGTGGAGGGTCCGTCATGGTCTGGGGCGGTGTGTCACAGCATCATTGGACTGAGCTTGTTGTCATTGCAGGCAATCTCAACGCTGTGCGTTACAGGGAAGACATGTTCCTCCCTCATGTGGTACCCTTCCTGCAGGCTCATCCTGACATGACTCTCCAGCATGACAATGCCACCAGCCATACTGCTCGTTCTGTGCGGGATTTCCTGCAAGACAGGAATGTCAGTGTTCTGCCGTGGCCACCTCTTGGCTAAGAGTTGAGGAGAGACTTACTGAATCACTTCTTATTTTTTATAAGAAACATTAATGTATTGAAAATTCCAAATTGTTTGCAGAGTTACAACTTACACACAGCTCTGACACACACACTTATCCCACCAGACATGCCACCAGGGGTCTTTTCACAGTCCCCAAATCCAGAACAAATTCAAGAAAGCGTACAGTATTATATAGAGCCCTTATTGCATGGAACTCCCTTCCATCTCAGCACAAATGAACAGCAAACCTGCTTTCATAAAACAACACCTAACGGCACAACGCCTCTCCACTATTTGACCCAGATATTTTGTGTGTATGCAGTGATATGTAGGTTATGTGTGCCATTTTTACGTTTAGTGTACGTAGTTATGTCCATGAGTTGTTCCTGTCTATTAATGTTCTGTATTATGTCATTCTGTATTATGTTTCATGTTTTGTGTGGAACCCAGGAAGAGTAGCTGATGCTTTCGCAACAGCTAATGGGCATCCTAATAAAATACCTAATGCTATATATATACTGAACAAAAATATATACACAACATGCATCAATTTCAAAGATTTACTTAGTTACAGTTATTAGGATATCAGTCATTTGAAATAAATTCATTAGGTTGCTAATCTATGGATTTCACATGACTGAGAATACAGATATACATCTGATGGTCACAGAAACTTTAAAAAAAAAGGTAGGGGAGTGGATCAGAGAACCAGTCAGTATCTGGTGTGACCACCATTTGCCTCATGCAGCACGACACATATAATTGATCAGGCTGTTAAATGTGGCCTGGGGAATGTTGTCCCACTCCTCTTCAATGGCTGGGCGAAGTTGCTGGATATTGCTGGGAACTGGAACACGCTGTCGTACATGTCGATCCAGAGCATCCCAAACATGCTCAATGGGTGACATGTCTGGTGAGTACTGTATGCAGGCCATGGAAGAACTGGGACATTTTAAGCTTTCAGGAATTATGAACGATCCTTGCGACATGCGGCCATCTATTATCATGCAGAAACATAAGGTGATGGATGAATGGCACGACAATGGGCCTCAGGATCTCGTCACGGTATCTCTGTGCATTCAAATTTTCAGCGATAAAATGCAATTGTGTTCATTGTCTGTAGCTTATACTTTCCCCATACCGTAACCCCACCGCCACCATGGTGCTCTCTGTTCACAACGTTGACATCAGCAAACCGCTCGCCCACACAACACCATACACGTAGTCTACGGTTGAGAGGCCAGTTGGACCTACTGCCAAATTCTCTAAAGCAACGTTGGAGGTGGCTAATGGTAGAGAAATGAACTCTGATGGACATTCCTGCAGTCATCATGCCAATTGCACGCTCCCTCAAAAATGTTGACATCTGTGGCATTGTGTTCTGACAAAACTGCACATGTTTCAGTGGCCTTTTACAGGCCCCAGCACAAGGTGCACCTGTGTAAGGATCATGCTGTTTTATCAGCTTCTTGATATGCCACACCCGTCAGGTGGATGAATTATCTTGGCAATGGAAAAATACTCCCTAATAGGGAGGTAAACAAATTTGTGCACAACATTTGGGAGAAATAAGCTTTTTTTGTGCGTATGAAACATTTCTGGGATCTTTTATTTCAGCTCATGAAACATGAGACCAACACTTTAATTGTTGCATTGATATTTTTGTTCAGAGTAGATCGCACAATACACTATACAGCTCACTATAGTAAAGGGATCAGTGATTTTTACATTTATATATTTCTTTCCTTACCTTGACAGTAGTCTATATAGACAAGAAGTGACTCCAATCCAAACTTTGGTTTTCTTAAACTAGCCATTTCCAACAAATGCTAACATGTAATTTCTCTCTCCTCTCTCTCTCTCTCTCTCTCTCTCTCTCTCTCTCTCTCTCTCTCCTCTCTCTCTCTCTCTTCTCTCTCTCGTCCTCTCTCCTGTACTCTCTCTCCTC
>NC_042968.1:94391944-94455764 GCF_901001165.1 Salmo trutta | reverse complement strand
GGAGGGGGGGCTAGAGAGAGACGGAGGAGATGGGGGGCTAGAGAGAGACGGAGGGGATGGGGGGCTAGAGAGAGATGGAGGGGGGGGCTAGAGAGAGATGCTACCGTTCTAGTTGGGGGGGGGGGGCTAGAGAGAGATGCTACCGTTCTAGTTGGGGGGGGGGGGCTAGAGAGAGATGCTTACCGTTCTAGTGGGGGGGGGGGCTAGAGAGAGATGCTACCGTTCTAGTTGGGGGGGGGGGCTAGAGAGAGATGCTACTGTTCTAGTTGGGGGGGGCTAGAGAGAGATTGCTACCGTTCTACGTTGGGGGGGGCTAGAGAGAGATTGCTTACCGTTCTAGTGGGGGGGGGCTAGAGAGAGATGCTACCGTTCTAGTTGGGGGGGGGGGCTAGAGAGAGATGCTACCGTTCTAGTTGGGGGGGGGGCTAGAGAGAGATGCTACCGTTCTAGTTGGGGGGGGGCTAGAGAGAGATGCTACCGTTCTAGTTGGGGGGGGCTAGAGAGAGATGCTACCGTTCTAGTTGGGGGGGGGGCTAGAGAGAGGTGCTACCGTTCTAGTTGGGGGGGGGGCTAGAGAGAGATGCTACCGTTCTAGTTGGGGGGCTAGAGAGAGATGCTACCGTTCTAGTTGGGGGGGCTGGAGAGAGATGCTACCGTTCTAGTTGGGGGGGCTAGAGAGAGATGCTACCGTTCTAGTTGGGGGGGGGCTGGAGAGAGATGCTACCGTTCTAGTTGGGGGGGCTAGAGAGAGATGCTACCATTCTAGTTGGGGGGTGGCTAGAGAGAGATGCTACCGTTCTAGTATGGGGGGGGGCTAGAGAGAGATGCTACCGTTCTAGTTGGGGGGGCTGGAGAGAGATGCTACCGTTCTAGTTGGGGGGGCTAGAGAGAGATGCTACCGTTCTAGTTGGGGGGGGGGGCTAGAGAGAGATGCTACCGTTCTAGTTGGGGGGGCTAGAGAGAGATGCTACCGTTCTAGTTGGGGGGGGCTAGAGAGAGATGCTACCGTTCTAGTGGGGGGGGCTAGAGAGAGATGCTACCGTTCTAGTTGGGGGGGGGCTAGAGAGAGATGCTACCGTTCTAGTTGGGGGGGGGCTAGAGAGAGATGCTACCGTTCTAGTTGGGGGGGGCTAGAGAGAGATGCTACCGTTCTAGTGGGGGGGGCTAGAGAGAGATGCTACCGTTCTAGTTGGGGGGGGGCTAGAGAGAGATGCTACTGTTCTAGTTGGGGGGGGGGGCTAGAGAGAGATGCTACCGTTCTAGTTGGGGGGGGGCTAGAGAGAGATGCTACCGTTCTAGTTGGGGGGGCTAGAGAGAGATGCTACCGTTCTAGTTGGGGGGGCTAGAGAGAGATGCTACCGTTCTAGTTGGGGGGGGGGCTAGAGAGCGATGCTACCGTTCTAGTAGGGGGGGGGGCTAGAGAGAGATGCTACCGTTCTAGTTGGGGGGGCTAGAGAGAGATGCTACTGTTCTAGTTGGGGGGGGGGCTAGAGAGAGATGCTACCGTTCTAGTTGGGGGGGCTAGAGAGAGATGCTACCGTTCTAGTTGGGGGGGCTAGAGAGAGATGCTACCGTTCTAGTTGGGGGGGCTAGAGAGAGATGCTACCGTTCTAGTTGGGGGGGCTAGAGAGAGATGCTACCGTTCTAGTTGGGGGGGGGGCTAGAGAGAGATGCTACCGTTCTAGTTGGGGGGGGGGCTAGAGAGAGATGCTACCGTTCTAGTGGGGGGGGCTAGAGAGAGATGCTACCGTTCTAGTGGGGGGGGCTAGAGAGAGATGCTACCGTTCTAGTTGGGGGGGGGGGGGGCTAGAGAGAGATGCTACCGTTCTAGTTGGGGGGACGTCCTCTGCTTGTGTAACAGCCTAACATAACCCTGCTACTTTCAAAGCTGCTTCCCTGAAACCCAGACTGAGCACAGTTCCTAATTTTATTTAAATGCATTAGAAGCCCAAGAGAGATTCAGTAAATCTATTATTATTCCCAACTCCCAGGCATTGTTCAGTAGGACTGTAGATGTAATAACTATACACAATTCCCCTATGAATATTTCATTTAAGTGTTGTGGCGTACTGCGAGGCCTGGTGACAAACGGAGTCTACATCACGAGGCAGGTGGCTCCATCTGCTGGACGTGCCAGGTCATGACGGGTCCTCCGGCAAGGACTAAGTGGGTCTGATTGCTCACCAGCCGTACGGGGCCACATAAAGCTGCCAGAAGGGAATTGTTACTGGATAGACGTCCTCACGGTCTGCTTGAACCAAGGGGCTTGGTGTTCCAGAGGATTTCCCCGGAAGACGATAACCCGGAAGACGATAACCCGGAAGACGATAACCCGGAAGACGATAACCCGGAAGACGATAACCCGGAAGACGATAACCCGGAAGACGATAACCCGGAAGACGATAACCCGGAAGAAGATAACCCGGAAGAAGATAACCCGGAAGACGATAACCCGGAAGAAGATAACCCGGAAGACGATAACCCGGAAGACGATAACCCGGAAGAAGATAACCCGGAAGACGATAACCCGGAAGACGATAACCCGGAAGACGATAACCCGGAAGAAGATAACCCGGAAGACGATAACCCGGAAGACGATAACCCGGAAGACGATAACCCGGAAGACGATAACCCGGAAGAAGATAACCCGGAAGACGATACCCGGAAGAAGATAACCCGGAAGAAGATAACCCGGAAGACGATAACCCGGAAGACGATAACCCGGAAGACGATAACCCGGAAGACGATAACCCGGAAGACGATAACCCGGAAGAAGATAACCCGGAAGAAGAAGTCTCCTGGAAGAAGATAACCCGGAAGAAGATAACCCGGAAGAAGATAACCCGGAAGAAGATAACCCGGAAGACGATAACCCGGAAGAAGATAACCCGGAAGAAGATAACCCGGAAGAAGATAACCCGGAAGACGATAACCCGGAAGACGATAACCCGGAAGACGATAACCCGGAAGAAGATAACCCGGAAGAAGATAACCCGGAAGAAGATAACCCGGAAGAAGATAACCCGGAAGAAGATAACCCGGAAGACGATAACCCGGAAGAAGATAACCCGGAAGAAGATAACCCGGAAGAAGATAACCCGGAAGAAGATAACCCGGAAGAAGATAACCCGGAAGAAGAAGTCTCCTGGAAGACGATAACCCGGAAGACGATAACCCGGAAGAAGATAACCCGGAAGAAGATAACCCGGAAGAAGATAACCCGGAAGAAGAAGTCTCCTGGAAGACGATAACCCGGAAGAAGATAACCCGGAAGACGATAACCCGGAAGACGATAACCCGGAAGAAGATAACCCGGAAGACGATAACCCGGAAGAAGATAACCCGGAAGAAGAAGTCTCCTGGAAGACGATAACCCGGAAGACGATAACCCGGAAGAAGAAGTCTCCTGGAAGAGACCTGTTTCTGTTTCTTTCCCTTCTTTATTGTTTTGAAATCAACACCCTTGAAACTGTGGTATCACACTTGTGTCAGAGTGACCGGGAGTGTGTCAGAGTGACCGGGAGTGTGTCAGAGTGACCGGGAGTGTGTCAGAGTGACCGGGAGTGCGTCAGAGTGACCGGGAGTGCGTCAGAGTGACCGGGAGTGTGTCAGAGTGACCGGGAGTGCGTCAGAGTGACCGGAAGTGCGTCAGAGTGACCGGGAGTGCGTCAGAGTGACCGGGAGTGTGTCAGAGTGACCGGGAGTGTGTCAGAGTGACCGGGAGTGCGTCAGAGTGACCGGGAGTGCGTCAGAGTGACCGGGAGTGCGTCAGAGTGACCGGGAGTGCGTCAGAGTGACCGGGAGTGTGTCAGAGTGACCGGGAGTGTGTCAGAGTGACCGGGAGTGCGTCAGAGTGACCAGGACTTTATTCTGAGTCATTGTATTTCTGAAGAACAGAGGAAGAGTGCAGTGGGCCTAAAAAATAATCCGGACAACACAAGTGTTTTTTGTTTTAATCTTCAGAGCAGAGCGCCTGTCAAAGGAGTCATCTCAGGGGTGACGGCGGATGTTCAGGTTGAATACCTGTAAACAATCCCTGGTGTGGTGGGTGCCCGGCACGGAGAAAAATAAGTAAGACGTTTGATTTTAAAAAATGTAAAAAGTCACCTACCTGCATGTGAATTTCTTCATCCTCCTGAGGTTGAAGAGGTGATGTTGAGCCTTCTTCACCACACTGTCTGTGTGGGTGGACCATTTCAGATTGTCTGTGATGTGTACGCCGAGGAACTTTAAGCTTTTTTTTTTTACCTTCTCCACTGCGGCCCCGTCGATGTGGATGGGGGGGGGGGGCGTGTTCCCTCTGCTGTCTCCTGAAGTCCACGATCAGCTCTTTCGTTTTGTTGAGGGAGAGGTTATGAGTTGAAGGTGTTCGTGACCACGCAGTCATGGCTGAACAGGGAGTACAGGAGGATCAGCAATAGTGGAGATGTTGTTTCCTACTTTCACCACCTGGTGGCGGCCCGTCAGGAAGTCCAGGACCCAGTTGCGCAGGGCTGGGGTCGAGACCCAGTGCCTCCAGCTTAATGACGAGCTTGGAGGGTACTGTGGTGTTGAATGCTGAGCTGTAGTCAATGAACAGCATTCTTACATAGGTATTCCTCTTGTCCAGATGGGAAAGGGCAGTGTGATTGCGTTTGTATCGTCTGTGGATCCATTGAGACTGCAGGCAAATTGAAGTGGGTCAGGTAAAGTGGAGGTGATGTGAATTCATCTTGGCCCCTAAGACTTAGTCCCTGTCACTGGTCAGCCTCCATCCAGTACCCTGCCCTGAACGTAGTCCCTGTCACTAGCCAGCCTCCACCCAGTACCCAGCCCTGAACGTAGTCCCTGTCACTAGCCAGCCTCCATCCAGTACCCAGCCCTGAGTGTAGTCCCTGTCACTAGCCAGCCTCCACCCAGTACCCAGCCCTGAACGTAGTCCCTGTCACTAGCCGGCCTCCACCCAGCCCTGAACGTAGTCCCTGTCACTAGCCGGCCTCCACCCAGTACCCAGCCCTGAATGTAGTCCCTGTCACTAGCCGGCCTCCACCCTGCCCTGAACGTAGTCCCTGTCACTAGCCGGCCTCCACCCAGCCCTGAACGTAGTCCCTGTCACTAGCCGGCCTCCACCCAGCCCTGAACGTAGTCCCTGTCACTAGCCAGCCTCCATCCAGTACCCAGCCCTGAACGTAGTCCCTGTCACTAGCCAGCCTCCATCCAGTACCCAGCCCTGAACGTAGTCCCTGTCACTAGCCGGCCTCCATCCAGTACCCAGCCCTGAACGTAGTCCCTGTCACTAGCCGGCCGGCCTCCACCCAGTACCCAGCCCTGAACGTAGTCCCTGTCACTAGCCAGCCTCCATCCAGTACCCAGCCCTGAGCGTAGTCCCTGTCACTAGCCGGCCTCCATCCAGCCCTGAACGTAGTCCCTGTCACTAGCCAGCCGGCCTCCATCCAGCACCCAGCCCTGAACGTAGTCCCTGTCACTAGCCAGCCTCCATCCAGTACCCAGCTTCTTACTCAAACCTGCACGTTAGAGGTTGCTGACCTATATACAGTGCATTCGGAAAGTATTCAGACCCCTTCACTTTTTCCACATTTTGTCGGTGTCCTCAATGTCCCCGGTGTCCTCAATGTCCACAATGTCCCCAGTGTCCCCAGTGTCCCCAGTGTCCCCGGTGTCCCCGGTGTCCTCGGTGTCCTCAATGTCCCCGATGTCCTCGGTGTCCTCGGTGTCCTCGGTGTCCCCAGTGTCCCCGGTGTCCCCGGTGTCCTCAGTGTCCTCGGTGTCCTCAATGTACTCGGGTTCCTCAGTGTCCTCAATGTCCTCGGTGTCCCCGGTGTCCTCGGTGTCCTCAATGTCCTCGGTATCCTCGGTGTCCTCAATGTCCCCGGTGTCCTCAATGTCCCCGGTGTCCTCAATGTCCCCGGTGTCCTCAATGTCCCCGGTGTCCTCAGTGTCCTCAATGTCCTCGGTGTCCTCAATGTCCTCGGTGTCCCCGGTGTCCCCGGTGTTCTCGGTGTCCTCAATGTCCCCAGTGTCCTCGGTGTCCTCGGTGTCCTCAATGTCCCCAGTGTCCCCGGTGTCCTCAAATGTCCTCGGTGTCCTCGGTGTCCTCGGTGTCCTCAATGTCCTCGGTGGGCATCTGTCTTGTGATGGTCTAAGGGTGGCAGGTGGTTAGATGATGTTAAAACATCTGAAAGATGACAGGGAACGACAGGTTTAACTCTTCTGGTCAGTCTGTAGCTTCAAATTTATGCGATGGTGCCTTGAGAGCAGGCCAGCAGTGGAGAATACCCTCTCTGTGCTAGCAAAGCCTCTGGGGATGCTAACCACCCTTCGGCCCACTCTTGTCAGGCCGGGCAGAGATGCAGAGGTATTATTGTTTTTTCTATAGATAGGGCTGAAAGATTTTAGGGTACATAACCCTATCAAAATGGAAAGCTTCTTGAAAGAGGTAATATGTCAGGCCTATTGGGCCAAAATCAATGATAGCCTACTGTATAGATCAGGGGTATTCAACTCTGACCCTACGAGGTCCAGAGTCTGCTGTTATTCTGTTCTACCTGATAATGAAATGAACACACCTGGTGTCCCAGGTCTAAATCAAGCCCTGGTTAGAGGGGAACAATTAAAAAAATTCAGTGGAACTGGCTTCGAGGTCCAGAGTTGAGTTTGAGGGGTATAGAAAATAGAATGACAGTGAATGAAACTTTTAAGAGATCTGTTTTTTTTTGTGTTTTTTTTTTAATAAATACTTTGCTACAATAACACACTTAGCTAGCTAGCCACCTCGATTCCTTTCTGTTAGCATGTTCACCTAGTAAGTACACCATCATGCTTTAGGGATACGTGTCTTTTCAGATTCCACAATGATTCTTTAGTTGTGGACACATTACATCCCTCTGTTGCTCTTGGTCCTCCTAATCTTTGTAAGTCACATTGATTTTGCACCTGTGTTTTATCAGTTTCTATATGAAAATATTTAGCGAACGCCATGACAGTAGCTAAAGCAAAGAAAATAGCACACAAGTAGCCTACTAGTGCATGCTGGGCCGGGCGTGCTGGTGAAGTGAGAGCTACCGGAGCGAAATTGGAGCGAAATTGGAGTAGGCGAGAAGGATAAAGCTCCAGCCTTTGGGAAATCCACTCTGCTCTCCAGAGTACACAATCACACTGCTGCTCTCTCATTTAGCTATTTGCGCCTTACAGATTGTGGTTGTTGTGGATGGTTGTTCACAAATGTAGGCTAACGGTGTATTTTAATCCAATAGGCTAATGTTTGAATTGAGGAAGTTTAATATGACATGTAGTCTATTTGAAATGCTGAGTGGTTCTTAGTCACCTGTAAGGGGTGCGTAACTGGTAGCAGGGAAGTCAGACGAAGGAGAGCAGAACTTGGTAAATAGCCGGAGCAGTTTAATAGTAAACCCAACGACATAAGAAATACAAAATATGGGCACAATAACCCGACTCGCACCAGTCAAAATAAATGTGCACAAGCACTTACAATAAACAATACCACACAAAGACATGGGTGGGAACAGAGGGTTAAATACACAAAACGTAATGAGGGAAATGAAAACCAGGTGTGCGGGGAAAACAAGACAAAACAAATGGAAAATGAAAAAAATTGATCAGCGATGGCTAGAAGACCGGCAACGTCGACCACCCGAACAAGGAGAGGCACCGACTTCGGTAGAAGCCGTGACATCACCTTTCTTTTCATTTTTTTTTTTTAAATACTTTTTATTCAAATCATTTGCGTTTCAATACTTCCAACCCTAATGTTAGGTCCAGGTAGTCTGAAAAATAGATAAGTGTTGGTTAAATTGTGATTTTAATGAATGGATTGGATTTTTTTAGGGGCATGTTTTTTCTGTGAGCAAGGAGCATTTTTAGCAGAGTGGTTGGAAAGGACTTGGAGCGCTGGAGCTCGTGAGTGATGAACGGATGAGCAGGATTTCCGACATATTCTGAGTCGCACCGTCGAAAGACGTAGCTTGAATTGTAGCCTACAAAAACATATTCCTGCGATCCCTCAAACACATTTTTTAAAATTTAACTAGGCAAGTCAACCTGTTGGGGCTAGGGGGCAGTATTTGCACGGCCAGATAAAAAAAACGTACCCGATTTAAACTGGTTACTAATCTTGCCCAGAAACAAGAATATGCATATTATTAGTGGATAGAAAACACTCTAAAGTTTCTAAAACTGTTTGAATGGTGTCTGTGAGTATAACAGAACTCATATGGCAGACCAAAACCTGAGAAGATTCCATACAAGAAGTGCCCTGTCTGACAATTTGTTGTCCTTCAATTGCATCTCTATCGAAAATACAGCATCTGTGCAGTAACGTGACACTTTCTAAGGTTTCCATTGGCTCTCTAAAGCCGCCAGAAAGTGGAATGGGGTGTCTGCTGTCTCTGGGCAAAGTACAGCAGCGGAGTTTGTGAGTGGTCAGCCTGGGGACAGTGAGACTGAGATGCGTGGTCACGAGACTACTCCATTTTTTTCTTTCAGCCTTTGAATGAATACAACGTTGCCCGGTTGGAATATTATTGCTATTTTACGAGAAAATAGCATAAAAATGTATTTTAAACAGTGTTTGACATGCTTCGAAGTACGGTAATGGAATATTTAGAATTTTTTTGTCACGAAATGCGCTCGCGCGTCACCCTTCGGATAGTGACCTGAACGCACGAACAAAACGGAGCTATTTCAATATAACTATGGATTATTTCGAACCAAAACAACATTTGTTGTTGAAGTAGAAGTCCTGGGAGTGCATTCTGACCAAGAACAGCAAAGGTAATCCAATTTTTCTAATAGTAATTCTGAGTTTAGTGAGCCCCAAACATGGTGGGTGTCAAAATAGCTAGCCGTGATGGCCGAGCTATGTACTCAGAATATTGCAAAATATGCTTTCGCGGAAAAGCTATTTTAAAATCTGACACCGCGATTGCATAAAGGAGTTCTGTATCTATAATTCTTTAAATAATTGTTATGTATTTTGTCAACATTTATCATGAGTCATTTAGTAAATTCACCGGAAGTTTTCGGTGGGTATGCTAGTTCTGAACATCACATGCTAATGTAAAAAGCTGGTTTTTGATATAAATATGAACTTGATTGAACAAAACATGCATGTATTGTATAACATAATGTCCTAGGAGTGTCATCTGATGAAGATCATCAAAGGTTAGTGCTGCATTTAGCTGTGGTTTTGGTTTTTGTGACATATATGCTTGCTTTGAAAATAGCTGTGTGATTATTTTTGGCAGGGTACTCTCCTGACATAATCTAATGTTTTGCTTTCGCTGTAAAGCCTTTTTGAAATCGGACGATGTGGTTAGAATAACGAGAGTCAAGACACTATCCGAAGGGTGACGCGCGGACGCGTATCGTGACAAAAAAATTCAAAATATTCCATTACCGTACTTCGAAGCATGTCAAACGCTGTTTAAAATCAATTTTTATGCAATTTTTCTCGTAAAATAGCGATAATATTCCGACCGGGAGTCGTTGTTTTCGTTCAAAGACTGAAAAAGTAAAATGGACTCTTCATGTGCACGCGCGCACCGTCTCATTGTTCTCAGATCGACCACTTACCAAATGCGCTACTGTTTTTCAGCCAGAGACTGCAAAGTCATCATTCAACGTTCTGGCGCCTTCTGAGAGCCTATGGGAGCCTTAGAAAATGTCACGTTACAGCAGAGATCCTTTGTTTTGGATAGAGATGACAAAGAAGGCCAAGAAATGGTCAGACAGGGTACTTCCTGTACAGAATCTTCTCAGGTTTTGGCCTGCCATTTGAGTTCTGTTATACTCACAGACACCATTCAAACAGTTTTAGAAACTTTGGAGTGTTTTCTATCCAAAGCTACTAATTATATGCATATTCTAGTTTCTGGGCAGGAGTAATAACCAGATTAAATCGGGTACGTTTTTTATCCGGCCGTGAAAATACTGCCCCCTATCCATAACAAGTTAAGGACAACAAAGTCAATGTATTGGAGTGGCCATCACAAAGCCTGATCTCAATCCTATTGAAAATTTGTGGGCAGAACTGAAAAAGTGTGTGCGAGCAAGGAGGCCTACAAACCTGACTCAGTTACACCAGCTTTGTCAGGAGGAATGGGCCAAAATTCACTCAACTTATTGTGGGAAGCTTGTGGAAGGCTACCCAAAACATTTGACCCAATGCTACCAAATACTAATTGAGTGTATGTAAACTACTGACCTAATTGGAATGTGATGAAATAAATAATTCTCTCTGATTAGCTCACTAAAGAACTCTAAAGCCAAAGATGTGTTTGGGCTGGACTCTACCTTTCTTAAAAACTACAAAGAGTCACTCATTGTCCCCATTTACTAAGGTCACCAACACATCTATTGGTCTGAGGGTGTTTCCAAGGGTATGGAAGTCGGCCATAATAACGGCCATCTTTAAAACGGGTGACCCTGCCGACGTGAGTAACTACAGGCCCATTAGTATACTACCTGTGGTGTCGAAGGTTGTTGAAAAGTGTGTAGCAGAACAACTGATTGCCCACCTCAACAACAGCCCCTTCACATTACACTCCATGCAGTTTGGCTTCAGAGCGAAACACTCCACAGAAACGGCCAACTGCTTTCTTCTGGAAAATGTGAAGTCCAAGATGGACAAAGAGGGCGTTGTTGGGGCTGTGTTTCTGGACCTAAGGAAGGCTTTTGATACTGTTAACCATGAGATTCTCATCACAAAATTATCCGAGTTCAACTTTTCCCCCCGATGCCTTGAGATGGATGAAATCATACCTTGAAGGCAGAACTCAGTGTGTCAGAGTGAGGAATGAGCTGTCGCCCACTCTTAGCTATGATGTAGTGAATTCTTGTTCAGCCTGTACATTAATGATCTGCCTTCTGTCTGTACTGGGTCTGAAGTTCAAATGTATGCAGATGATACAGTGATATATGTGCATGCAAAGAGCAAACAACAAGCTGCACAAGAACTCACTACTGTAATGGTCCAGGTTAGAAAGTGGCTCAGTGATTCGTGTTTGCATATCAATGTGAAAGAAAACTGTCTGCATGTTCTTCACGAAGAGAGAGGGTAACAGATGCTACTGAGCCAGATGTCTGTGTATCAGGGGGATAAGCTCCAGGTGGTATCTGACGCTACTGAACCAGATGTCTGTGTATCAGGGGAGAAGCTCCAGGCGGTATCTGATGCTACTGAACCAGATGTCTGTGTATCGGATAGCTCAGGTTGACCCTTTGGATCAGGAGAAGCTCCAGGTGGTATCTGATGCTACTGAACCAGATGTCTGTGTATCAGGGGAGAAGCTCCAGGTGGTATCTGATGCTACTGAACCAGATGTCTGTGTATCAGGGGAGAAGCTCCAGGCGGTATCTGATGCTACTGAACCAGATGTCTGTGTATCAGGGGAGAAGCTCCAGGCGGTATCTGATGCTACTGAGCCAGATGTCTGTGTATCAGGGGAGAAGCTCCAGGTGGTATCTGATGCTACTGAACCAGATGTCTGTGTATCAGGGGAGAAGCTCCAGGTGGTATCTGATGCTACTGAACCAGATGTCTGTGTATCAGGGGAGAAGCTCCAGGTGGTATCTGATGCTACTGAACCAGATGTCTGTGTATCAGGGGAGAAGCTCCAGATGGTATCTGATGCTACTGAACCAGATGTCTGTGTATCAGGGGAGAAGCTCCAGGGACCGCGGTTAAAAATTAGCCGGTTGGCTAAAACCGGCACTTTTACTGAAACGTTGATTAATGTGCACTGTCCCTGTAAAAATAAAAATAAACTCATTCTCTCTATTATTATTCTGACATTTCACATTCTTAAAATAAAGTGGTGATCCTAACTGACCTAAGACAGGACATTTTTTACTAGGATTAAATGTCAGGAATTGTGAAAAACTGAGTTTAAATGTATTTGGCTAAGGTGTATGTTAACATCCGACTTCAACTGTATATGCCCCCTTTATTTATCCTACTGTTCTGACTTGGTGTACAGGGAAAATACTGTAAGAGCAGCCCATGTTTTGCATTCTGTCACTGTACATTCCAAAAGTGCTGAACACATAGCTATATTGACTATGTCCGTCTTAGCTCACTCATTAATGTCTTAATCTAAATGACGAATTGCCTCTTATCCGCTCATCGTTCCCTTATGCCATAGTTTGTACATCTCAATTGTCAGTAAAAACCACATCTGTTTAAACCAGTCAGCCATATTAGCTATGCTTTTTTTAAAGGCAGTAAATGAGGCTGAATGAACTGTTTCGCTGCCAGACAAGGCTCCTCTGATAGCCAGGTTTAGCAGTGGTAAGGTGTTGGGACTCTGCTGTTGGGACAGCTTTATGTAGGCCCTAACAGTTTGTGGGCACCGTTTGTCACCATTATAGTGCAATTAATGTATTGTTTAGTGTTGTGTAGTTGCTTTGCTAAAATCGCCACTGCTTATATGAAGTAGTTGTAAAATGTGGCGCAGCATCTCAGTGCTAGAGGCGTCACTGCAGACACCCTAGTTCGAATCCAGGCTGGCCCAGCGTTGTCTGGGTTGGGCTGGTGTAGGCCGTCTTTGTAAATATGATTTTTTTCTTAACTGACCTGCCTAGTTAAACAATGGTTCAATTAAAAACATGTAAATCCCCTACGGAAAAAGTAATTGTGGAAAAACGATTGGAACCATTTAGGGTTGGTACTCCTGCCGCGTTCAAAACAACTGGGAATTTGGAAATCTCAACTTCCGGACGTCCGAAAGAACTGGGAACTCGAAAAAAAAACGAGCTGCGATTTGTGGAAAAATCCATTCGTAGGGTCATCTAACTCGAACTCCGATTTGGGAACTCTGGCCTATTTATAGAGCTCTGACCTGAAGACCACTAACGTCAGGATTTTACCTGTATTTTTCCGACTTCCCAGTTGTTGTGAACGCGGCATCAATAGAGCTCGCAAGCTTGTAGTCCTAAAACAGAAATGAGTTACCTCTGGTTCGTTCAGCCATCCCCAACGGTAAACATTTACGTGGAAAGAATTGGGTTTTTGGAATAAATAGCGAAAGAAAGATCTGAGGAGATCTTTTATACGTTTCGTTCTATGAGATAATAGCATTTTGTTAACATTACATTCATGCAATATGAAGCCTTTGCTTTTATTGTATAATATAATTCACACAAAAAAGTGACGTTACCTGATAAAGATTACTCCATTCAAATGGTTTTATTGGCATAGGGACACAAAGCAAGTGATTATCTTACTGATCAAAACGTATAAGATATCCTAAACCGGTGTTTACCACAGACCTTATTTTCGGTGTTTATTCTTTAAAACAACCTTAATTCCCCCCCAATAGTTATTGTCCATGGTGCAGTTAGTGCCTACAAAAAGACGCCATTGCTATTTCTCGTTTGTCTGTAATATTTGCTAGAATAAATAAATAATAAAATACGGCTACTTCCGCTGGCTGAAACGAAATGGCTGCCTTCCACTGCAGAGCAGATTTTGCGCGCTTCGTAGCATTTTATTAATATGCTGTCGTGTGTTTACAGATATAGCATAATTTGTTACGGATAAATAAAATAAAAGAGCAGACATGTTTAAAAAAGCAAAAAGATCAAATTTAAGACGGAGGAATGAGTCAGACGAGGACGAGAAGGAGGAAAGTCAACCAGCCCAGCAGCCACCGCCGCCATGCGGGCCTTTCACCGAGGATATCCCGATGCTCGATACCCCCAGCACGGACACCTTCTCCGGGGTTACCATGGACGTACACCACGGCAACGGGTTTCAATCAAAGGCCATAAAGAAGGAAAAGAAAAGTCGGGATGTAGTGGGAGTACCGAAAGCCAGTTTGTTAAGCTTTGACGACGATGAAGGTAAAGTTAACCGTTGGCTAGTTAGTTAGCGTTAGCTCGAACTGATTACAACTCCTTTATTACCGGTTAACGTGAGCTAGCTTAGCTTAGCATAGCTAGTTAACTTTAGCTAGCTAACTAACCGGTTAGCTAACTGTTTCAGCGGATATTTAACTATCTAACGTTAATAAGTGACCTCTTGATTCAATACTGTGCTTCCGAGCTGACGTTTTGGAAGTGTTGACAATTTTGACATTGTCGAAATATTGTCAAAGTTTGTACGTTGTGCGGGTTGGCTATGTTTTAACTAATGTCAGTCAGTTAACGTTACAGTAGCTAGCGGATTCAAGGTTGTAAACAACATCAGTGAGCTAGTTAATTAAACAGCCAGTGGTTGCATCCAATCTTCTCTGAATGATTGTTTGTTTGCTTCATCGTTTACGAGGACGTTATCTAATCTCTCTCTGTGTGTCTCTCTCTGTGTGTCTCTCTCTGTGTGTGTCTCTCTGTGTGTGTCTCTCTGTGTGTGTCTCTCTGTGTGTGTCTCTCTCTGTAGATGAGGCGGAGGTGTTCAGAGTAAAGAAATCCAACCACAGCAAGAAGATCGTCAAGCAGCTGAAGAAAGAATACAAGGAAGATCTGGAGAAGGTCTGCTATGTTAAACAAGAGCCCAACACCGGTAAGACATCACACCTGTGTGTGTGTGTGTGTGTGTGTCTGTGCGCCCATCGTATGTGGTTGCTCATCGGGTGTGTGTGCGTTAGGGATATAACATTCACCTATACCTGTTCAAGTCTAGCATGCATCTGTCAGGAAATCGACTCAAACTATTTTTTTGTTGTTGTTGCTGTGAAATACCAGCGTTTTATTAGTTGTATATAGGTGATACGCATGGTATACCTTATCCAACGAAATGCTTACTTTTTATTTAAAATGTATTTATTTAACTAGGCAAGTCAGTTAAAAACAAATTCTAATTTACAATGACGGCCGACTAGGGAACAGTGGCAGAACTACAGATTTTTTATTTTTTACCTTGTCATCTCAGGGATTCAATCCAGCAACCTTTCTGTTACTGACCCAATGCTCTAACCACTAGGCCACCTGCCACCACAGGCTCCTTCTGGACAATTCAACAATAAGAAAAGATAAGAATACAAACATAAAGTAAATGGCAGTAGAAGAAACATTTTAGCCTAAGTATAATACAAGGAAGGCACAATTCATGGTCCAATATTTTAACTTTTATTTTTTTACATTTTTTAAAACATTTTAGTCATTTAGCTGACGCTCTTATCCAGAGCGACTTACAGTAGTGAATGCATACATGTATATATTTTTTCCCTTCCCTAATACACGTGTATTAGGGAAGGGAGATATGGGGCAACTGTATAAATTGAACAGTATAATACAAGTCGGCTAACAGCAGTTGTGATGTTTGTGTGTACCTATTTGTTGTTCACTGACTTTCCTAGTAAAATAAATAAAATAAAAAAATTAGTAGCCTACCAAACTTGCTAACTGCATGGTACTCGGCACTCTATTGTTCCTCAAATCACTCTGCAAATGAATTTCACTTCATGAGAGCTCACGCTGTGCAACATTTTCTATAGGCTATGAAATTGCGTGAGAAAACAAGAGTGATGGCCTCTATTAAAAAGAGGAGGATTGCATCAGTTTTCTATAGGCCCAGGCCTACTATATTTATGTCTCCACTTTACTAATATTAAGCACATTTGCTTGTATTTACAACAGGAGTAAAGCCTACCTGGCTGGCATGAAAACAAACCCCATGAGGAAAGGATCCCCCTATTTAAGGGCATAGATGACATGTATTTTCTTACCGCTGCCCCTGTTTCGATACAGGTGCATGATAATGGTCCATTTATAAATCAAAACAAATGTCACACATATTATTTAGTAATATGTAAAGACCAGATGAAATCGAGGATAGTCCGATGGGTAACAATATTAGCCTTTCACTTGTGAATGATGCCCCCAATAAGAAACAATGCCTTTTTTAGCGACTAGTTAGCATCATAGTCTCACACCTCATGTAGCCTAGCCCATAGTCCTATATGTTTAATAAGGTTAGTAGCCCATAGTCCTATATGTTTTAATAAGGTTAGTATCACCCCTCATGTAGCCTAGCCCATAGTCCTATATGTTTAATAAGGTTAGTATCACCCCTCATGTAGCCTAGCCCATAGTCCTATATGTTTAATAAGGTTAGTATCACCCCTCATGTAGCCTAGCCCATAGTCCTATATGTTTAATAAGGTTAGTATCACCCCTCATGTAGCCTAGCCCATAGTCCTATATGTTTAATAAGGTTAGTAGCCCATAGTCCTATATGCTTAATAAGGTTAGTAGCCCATAGTCCTATATGTTTAATAAGGTTAGTATCACCCCTCATGTATCCTAGCCCATAGTCCTATATGTTTAATAAGGTTATTATCACCCCTCATGTAGCCTAGCCCATAGTCCTATATGATTTAATAAGGTTAGTATCACACCTCATGTATCCTAGCCCATAGTCCTATATGTTTAATAAGGTTAGTACCACACCTCATGTAGCCTAGCCCATAGTCCTATATGTTTAATAAGGTTAGTAGCCCATAGTCCTATATGATTTAATAAGGTTAGTAGCCCATAGTCCTATATGATTTAATAAGGTTAGTAGCCCATAGTCCTATATGATTTAATAAGGTTAGTAGCCCCTAGTCCTATATGTTTTAATAAGGTTAGTAGCCCATAGTCCTATATGATTTAATAAGGTTAGTAGCCCATAGTCCTATATGTTTAATAAGGTTAGTAGCCCATAGTCCTATATGTTTTAATAAGGTTAGTAGCCCATAGTCCTATATGTTTAATAAGGTTAGTAGCCCATAGTCCTATATGTTTTAATAAGGTTAGTAGCCCATAGTCCTATATGTTTAATAAGGTTAGTAGCCCATAGTCCTATATGTTTAATAAGGTTAGTAGTCCATAGTCCTATATGTTTTAATAAGGTTAGTAGCCCATAGTCCTATATGTTTTAATAAGGTTAGTAGCCCATAGTCCTATATGTTTAATAAGGTTAGTAGCCCATAGTCCTATATGTTTAATAAGGTTAGTAGCCCATAGTCCTATATGTTTAATAAGGTTAGTAGCCCATAGTCCTATATGTTTAATAAGGTTAGTAGTCCATAGTCCTATATGTTTTAATAAGGTTAGTAGTCCATAGTCCTATATGATTTAATAAGGTTAGTAGCCCATAGTCCTATATGTTTTAATAAGGTTAGTAGTCCATAGTCCTATATGTTTAATAAGGTTAGTATCACCCCTCATGTAGCCTAGCCCATAGTCCTATATGTTTAATAAGGTTAGTAGCCCATAGTCCTATATGTTTTAATAAGGTTAGTAGTCCATAGTCCTATATGTTTTAATAAGGTTAGTAGTCCATAGTCCTATATGATTTAATAAGGTTAGTATCACCCCTCATGTAGCCTAGCCCATAGTCCTATATGTTTTAATAAGGTTAGTACCACACCTCATGTAGCCTAGCCCATAGTCCTATATGTTTAATAAGGTTAGTAGTCCATAGTCCTATATGTTTAATAAGGTTAGTAGTCCATAGTCCTATATGTTTTAATAAGGTTAGTAGCCCATAGTCCTATATGTTTTAATAAGGTTAGTAGCCCATAGTCCTATATGTTTAATAAGGTTAGTAGCCCATAGTCCTATATGTTTAATAAGGTTAGTAGCCCATAGTCCTATATGTTTAATAAGGTTAGTAGCCCATAGTCCTATATGTTTAATAAGGTTAGTAGTCCATAGTCCTATATGTTTTAATAAGGTTAGTAGCCCATAGTCCTATATGTTTTAATAAGGTTAGTAGCCCATAGTCCTATATGTTTAATAAGGTTAGTAGCCCATAGTCCTATATGTTTTAATAAGGTTAGTAGCCCATAGTCCTATATGTTTTAATAAGGTTAGTAGCCCATAGTCCTATATGTTTAATAAGGTTAGTAGCCCATAGTCCTATATGTTTAATAAGGTTAGTATCACCCCTCATGTATCCTAGCCCATAGTCCTATATGTTTAATAAGGTTAGTAGCCCTTTGTCCTATATGTTTAATAAGGTTAGTAGCCCATAGTCCTATATGTTTTAATAAGGTTAGTAGTCCATAGTCCTATATGATTTAATAAGGTTAGTATCACCCCTCATGTAGCCTAGCCCATAGTCCTATATGTTTTAATAAGGTTAGTACCACACCTCATGTAGCCTAGCCCATAGTCCTATATGTTTAATAAGGTTAGTAGTCCATAGTCCTATATGTTTAATAAGGTTAGTAGTCCATAGTCCTATATGTTTTAATAAGGTTAGTAGCCCATAGTCCTATATGTTTTAATAAGGTTAGTAGCCCATAGTCCTATATGTTTAATAAGGTTAGTAGCCCATAGTCCTATATGTTTAATAAGGTTAGTAGCCCATAGTCCTATATGTTTAATAAGGTTAGTAGCCCATAGTCCTATATGTTTAATAAGGTTAGTAGTCCATAGTCCTATATGTTTTAATAAGGTTAGTAGCCCATAGTCCTATATGTTTAATAAGGTTAGTAGCCCATAGTCCTATATGTTTAATAAGGTTAGTAGCCCATAGTCCTATATGTTTTAATAAGGTTAGTAGCCCATAGTCCTATATGTTTAATAAGGTTAGTAGCCCATAGTCCTATATGTTTTAATAAGGTTAGTATCACCCCTCATGTATCCTAGCCCATAGTCCTATATGTTTTAATAAGGTTAGTAGCCCTTTGTCCTATATGTTTAATAAGGTTAGTAGCCCATAGTCCTATATGTTTAATAAGGTTAGTAGCCCATAGTCCTATATGTTTTAATAAGGTTAGTAGTCCATAGTCCTATATGTTTTAATAAGGTTAGTAGTCCATAGTCCTATATGATTTAATAAGGTTAGTAGCCCATAGTCCTATATGTTTTAATAAGGTTAGTAGTCCATAGTCCTATATGTTTTAATAAGGTTAGTAGTCCATAGTCCTATATGTTTTAATAAGGTTAGTATCACCCCTCATGTAGCCTAGCCCATAGTCCTATATGTTTAATAAGGTTAGTAGCCCATAGTCCTATATGTTTTAATAAGGTTAGTAGTCCATAGTCCTATATGTTTTAATAAGGTTAGTAGTCCATAGTCCTATATGATTTAATAAGGTTAGTATCACCCTCATGTAGCCTAGCCCATAGTCCTATATGTTTTAATAAGGTTAGTACCCACACCTCATGTAGCCTAGCCCATAGCCTATATGTTTAATAAGGTTAGTAGTCCATAGTCCTATATGTTTAATAAGGTTAGTAGTCCATAGTCCTATATGTTTAATAAGGTTAGTAGCCCATAGTCCTATATGTTTTAATAAGGTTAGTAGCCCATAGTCCTATATGTTTAATAAGGTTAGTAGCCCATAGTCCTATATGTTTAATAAGGTTAGTAGCCCATAGTCCTATATGTTTAATAAGGTTAGTAGCCCATAGTCCTATATGTTTAATAAGGTTAGTAGCCCATAGTCCTATATGTTTAATAAGGTTAGTAGCCCATAGTCCTATATGTTTAATAAGGTTAGTAGCCCATAGTCCTATATGTTTTAATAAGGTTAGTAGCCCATAGTCCTATATGTTTTAATAAGGTTAGTAGTCCATAGTCCTATATGTTTTAATAAGGTTAGTATCACCCCTCATGTAGCCTAGCCCATAGTCCTATATGTTTAATAAGGTTAGTAGCCCATAGTCCTATATGTTTTAATAAGGTTAGTAGTCCATAGTCCTATATGTTTTAATAAGGTTAGTAGTCCATAGTCCTATATGATTTAATAAGGTTAGTATCACCCCTCATGTAGCCTAGCCCATAGTCCTATATGTTTTAATAAGGTTAGTACCACACCTCATGTAGCCTAGCCCATAGTCCTATATGTTAATAAGGTTAGTAGTCCATAGTCCTATATGTTTAATAAGGTTAGTAGTCCATAGTCCTATATGTTTTAATAAGGTTAGTAGCCCATAGTCCTATATGTTTTAATAAGGTTAGTAGCCCATAGTCCTATATGTTTAATAAGGTTAGTAGCCCATAGTCCTATATGTTTTAATAAGGTTAGTAGCCCATAGTCCTATATGTTTAATAAGGTTAGTAGCCCATAGTCCTATATGTTTTAATAAGGTTAGTATCACCCCTCATGTATCCTAGCCCATAGTCCTATATGTTTAATAATGTTAGTATCACCCCTCATGTAGCCCAGCCCATAGTCCTATATGTTTAATAAGGTTAGTATCACACCTCATGTAGCCTAGCCCATAGTCCTATATGATTTAATAAGGTTAGTAGTCCATAGTCCTATATGTTTTAATAAGGTTAGTAGCCCATAGTCCTATATGTTTTAATAAGGTTAGTATCACCCCTCATGTATCCTAGCCCATAGTCCTATATGTTTTAATAAGGTTAGTACCACACCTCATGTAGCCTAGCCCATAGTCCTATATGTTTAATAAGGTTAGTAGCCCATAGTCCTATATGTTTAATAAGGTTAGTAGCCCATAGTCCTATATGTTTAATAAGGTTAGTAGCCCATAGTCCTATATGTTTAATAAGGGTAGTAGCCCATAGTCCTATATGTTTTAATAAGGTTAGTAGTCCATAGTCCTATATGTTTAATAAGGTTAGTAGCCCATAGTCCTATATGTTTAATAAGGTTAGTAGCCCATAGTCTTAAATGTTTAAATAAGGTTAGTAGCCCATAGTCCTATATGTTTTAATAAGGTTAGTATCACCCCTCATGTAGCCTAGCCCATAGTCCTATATGTTTTAATAAGGTTAGTAGTCCATAGTCCTATATGTTTAATAAGGTTAGTAGCCCATAGTCCTATATGTTTAATAAGGGTAGTAGCCCATAGTCCTATATGTTTAATAAGGTTAGTAGTCCATAGTCCTATATGTTTAATAAGGTTAGTAGCCCATAGTCCTATATGTTTAATAAGGTTAGTAGCCCATAGTCTTAAATGTTTAAATAAGGTTAGTAGCCCATAGTCCTATATGTTTTAATAAGGTTAGTAGCCCATAGTCCTATATGTTTTAATAAGGTTAGTATCACCCCTCATGTAGCCTAGCCCATAGTCCTATATGTTTAATAAGGTTAGTATCACACCTCATGTAGCCTAGCCCATAGTCCTATATGTTTAATAAGGTTAGTAGCCCATAGTCCTATATGTTTTAATTAGGTTTGTATCACAACTTAAGTGGCCAAATAATCCACTTTACAAGGGGTGTAGAGCCTAACCGGCATATGTAAGCAACGTGCGAGTTTCCAGTTTGGGGGAAGATAATTTTCACCATAAAAATTCAATTTTATAATAAAAGCATTACCTGCATAATCACATTTGAGGTCACTTATGATAATGGCGTTTTACGCTAATCGAACATTCGCGCTTACATCCTACTATCATGTATGCATTGCTGCGCTTATAATGTGAAGAAATAGCCCAACAGTTTATCAACATTTTAAGCTAAACGTTCTGATCTGTTGTCTTTCACATTGCATAAAAATGTTTTGTGTTTTTATGCTAGTGGTTGTGTTAATTTGGGATCTATCGCATCCTATAACTGTCCCAGACTATGTTTGCAATATTTATTTATCGTACAGAATAGGACGATTTTTGTACTATGGGGGGGGATAGGAACTATTTGTACTATTGACAGAGGCTGGTGCTTTTGTTCGTTAGGCCTACTCATCTTGTTGGATGACGAAAATGTAAAAAGGCGGACAGTTCTTCCAATATCTTCAGTAAGCACCTCGGATTTGGATAAGAACGAGTGCAGTTGCGTCCTCCGATTCGTCTGTCTTCACTTGTAGCCTGTGAGAAAGACCCGATCACGTGACGGAGAGCCGTGTGAGTGAGCGATGCTTCGGACGACGCGGCACACTCAGGGAGAAGAGCACAACGCAGCACTCCGGCCCGCAAAAAGGCATGGGTTTTTTTTGTTTAGGGTGCCTTACGGCCACAAAGGGGATGCCGCCGTGAAATTCGAGGCATTATCAAGTGCTTGTCAAATTGTGAAGGAGAGACTGATGAAGTGTGTACAGCCTGCACAAAAAAAAACAAAGCAGAGCTCATGCCTTTCAAGCCACTTTTTTCAAATCATCAATGAAGTCGCATCATGCATATTAAAAATCAAAACATACAGCCTAAAGTTTGTAGAACAACTAAGGTTACATTAACCTCTCTGGCGCATGTGGGACGAACTCGTCCCACCTACGTAACAGCCACTGAAATCCAGTGGCGCGATTTTTGAATCGTTAGAAATACTATTACTTCAATTACTCAACCATATGACTATTTTACAGCTATTTAAAGACAAGAATCTCGTTAATCTAACCCCACTGTCCGATTTCAAAAAGGCTTTACAACGAAAGCAAAACATTAGATTAGGTCAGCAGAGTGCCCAGCCAGAAATAATCAGACACCCATTTTTCAAGCTAGCATATCATGTCACATAAACCCAAACCACAGCTAAATGCAGCACTAATAACTCTAAGTTAAGCATATAGAAATACCTATTTCTATATTAACCACTCAACACAGAATAGTCGCATGTTCACACTCCCTCAAATCATTTGGAGAAAATATCCTTTCTATTTTATTCAGCTTTGTTTAATTGTGTTCTTCATACTATAAAATCTTTCAAACAATATTATAAGCAAATCTGTGTGTTAACATGCTGTGTGTGTGTTAACATGCTGTGTGTGTGTTAACATGCTGTGTGTGTGTTAACATGCTGTGTGTGTGTTAACATGCTGTGTGTGTGTTAACATGCTGTGTGTGTGTGTTAACATGCTGTGTGTGTGTTAACATGCTGTGTGTGTGTGTTAACATGCTGTGTGTGTTAACATGCTGTGTGTGTGTTAACATGCTGTGTGTGTGTGTTAACATGCTGTGTGTGTGTTAACATGCTGTGTGTGTGTTAACATGCTGTGTGTGTGTTAACATGCTGTGTGTGTGTTAACATGCTGTGTGTGTGTTAACATGCTGTGTGTGTGTTAACATGCTGTGTGTGTGTGTTAACATGCTGTGTGTGTGTGTGTTAACATGCTGTGTGTGTGTGTGTGTTAACATGCTGTGTGTGTGTGTTAACATGCTGTGTGTGTGTGTTAACATGCTGTGTGTGTGTGTGTGTTAACATGCTGTGTGTGTGTGTGTGTGTTAACATGCTGTGTGTGTGTGTGTGTTAACATGCTGTGTGTGTGTGTTAACATGCTGTGTGTGTGTGTGTGTGTGTTAACATGCTGTGTGTGTGTGTGTGTGTGTGTTAACATGCTGTGTGTGTGTGTGTGTTAACATGCTGTGTGTGTGTGTGTTAACATGCTGTGTGTGTGTGTTAACATGCTGTGTGTGTGTGTTAACATGCTGTGTGTGTGTTAACATGCTGTGTGTGTGTGTGTGTGTGTGTTAACATGCTGTGTGTGTGTGTGTGTGTGTGTTAACATGCTGTGTGTGTGTGTGTGTGTGTTAACATGCTGTGTGTGTGTGTGTGTGTGTGTTAACATGCTGTGTGTGTGTGTTAACATGCTGTGTGTGTGTGTTAACATGCTGTGTGTGTGTGTGTGTGTGTGTTAACATGCTGTGTGTGTGTGTGTGTGTGTTAACATGCTGTGTGTGTGTGTGTGTGTGTGTTAACATGCTGTGTGTGTGTGTTAACATGCTGTGTGTGTGTGTTAACATGCTGTGTGTGTGTGTGTGTGTGTGTTAACATGCTGTGTGTGTGTGTGTGTGTGTGTTAACATGCTGTGTGTGTGTATTAACATGCTGTGTGCCCCCCTCCCTCTCCAGATGTGTGGTCCCAGCCCCTGGCCTCCATTAAAGAGGAGCCTGCCAGCAGGGCAGGCAGCGAACAGGGAGAAGAGGAGATGGAAGTGGACAGTACTGATGAACAGGAGCCTAAGAGCCAGAGCCTCGCCTCCAAGACTCCCACTACAACTGCAGCTGGAGCCTTCTCAAACACCAGCACCTTGTCCACGCTCAGCAACCTACGTCCAGGTAATGGTGGTTTCCTGAATGACACTCTCTTCCCTTTGGGCTGTGGTCAACAGGTGACTGCAGTACGTCAATAGTTATAATAGTCTGAGGCAAGACAAGCCTTTTCCAAACGCCAGGACCATACTACCAGGTGACGGTGGACAGTCCCAAATTAAACCCTGTTCCCTATACAAGGGGGAAAGGGCGGGATACCTAGTCAGTTGTACAACTGAATGGCTTCAACTGAAATGTGTCTTCTGCATTTAACCCAACCCCTCTGAATCAGAGAGGTGCGTGGGGGGGGGGGGGGGGGGGGGCTGCCTTAAATCGACATCCACGGCGCCCAGGGAACAGTGGAGTTAACTGCCTTGTTCAGGGGCAGAATGACAGATTTTTACCTTGTCACCTCGGGGGATTCAATCCAGCAACCTTTCGGTTACTGGCCCAACGCTCTAACCACTAGGCTACCTGCCGCCCCTCCACTCTAACCACTAGGCTACCTGCCGCCCCTCCACTCTAACCACTAGGCTACCTGCCACACCTCCGCTCTAACCGCTAGGCTACCTGCCGCCCCTCCACTCTAACCATTAGGCTACCTGCTGCCCCTCCACTCTAACCTCTAGGCTACCTGCCGCCCCTCCACTCTAACCACTAGTCTACCTGCCTCCCCTCCACTCAAACCGCTAGGTTACCTGCCACCTCTACACTCTAACCACTAGT
Source organism: Salmo trutta (assembly GCF_901001165.1). Taxonomy (NCBI): domain Eukaryota; kingdom Metazoa; phylum Chordata; class Actinopteri; order Salmoniformes; family Salmonidae; genus Salmo; species Salmo trutta. The sequence continues at coordinate 94,431,152 of NC_042968.1, read as the reverse complement.
CTACCTGCCTCCCCTCCACTCTAACCGCTAGGCTACCTGCCGCCCCTCCACTCTAACCGCTAGGCTACCTGCCGCCCCTCCACTCTAACCGCTAGGCTACCTGCCGCCCCTCCACTCTAACCACTAGTCTACCTGCCGCCCCTCCACTCTAACCGCTAGCCTACCTGCCACCCCTCCGCTCTAACCACTAGGCTACCTGCCTCCCCTCCACTCTAACCACTAGTCTACCTGCCTCCCCTCCACTCTAACCGCTAGGCTACCTGCCGCCCCTCCACTCTAACCGCTAGTCTACCTGCCGCCCCTCCACTCTAACCACTAGGCTACCTGCCTCCCCTCCACTCTATCCACTAGGCTGCCTGCCGCCCCTCCGCTCTAACCGCTAGGCTACCTGCCTCCCCTCCGCTCTAACCGCTAGGCTACCTGCCTCCCCTCCGCTCTAACCACTAGGCTACCTGCCTCCACTCTAACCGCTAGGCTACCTGCCTCCCCTCCGCTCTAACCACTAGGCTACCTGCCTCCCCTCCGCTCTAACCACTTGGCTACCTGCCGCCCCTCCACTCTAACCGCTAGGCTACCTGCCTCCCCGCCGCTCTAACCGCTAGGCTACCTGCCTCCCCTCCGCTCTAACCGCTAGGCTACATTAACGCGTTCAGGTAGAGAAGTGTTTCTCAGTCTTAGTGGAGACGGACACGTTGAGCTATGGTCATGTTTCCTTGAGGGACTGCTTACTTTCAACTGTCCAACTGTGGGGAGAACCGACGTAATCATTTCTTATCTCATCGCTGACTTTTTTTAAAGATGTAACGCTCAAATTAACCAAGGATGTTGTTTAACGTGTCGATGTTAGGTCACCTTGTAGTGCTGAGCAATTAGTGCTTTTTTGAGGTTGATTTTGGGTTCGAATTAATTATCACCTGTTTTTCCATATGCCATGTGGGGCGTGTTCATTAAATTATTATTATAATCCCCCCCCCAACGAATTGGTAGTTACAGTCTTGTCTCATCGCTGCAACTTTCGTATGGTCTCGGGAGAGGCATCGGTCGAGAGCCATGCGTCCTCCAAAAACCCAACCCACCCAAGGCGCACTGCTTCTTGACACCATGCCCACTTAACCCGGAAGCCAGCCGCACCAATGTGTCGGAGGAAACACCGTGCACCTGGCGACCCGGTCAGCGTGCACTGCACACGGCCCGCCACAGGAATCCCTAGTGCGCAATGGGACAAGGACATCCCTACCGGCCAAACCCTCTCCTAACCCGGACGACGCTGGGTCAATTGTGGCACGTGTTTCTAACGTTGCCGATGGCGACGTTAGAGTGATGGAATGTTCCATCGCGCGGAATCCGCAATAGATTAGTCGACTGAGACAGGCGCAAATCAGACCAATGTCCCGTGTGCCCCCAATTTTTTTTATTTTTAAATCAATCGTCCAGTCGACTAAAGTCAACTGTGTTGAACGTTACAGTAGTTTTGACATTGTCATCAGATTGTACTTTGTTAGCCAACAAGCATTCAATATGGTTTATAGCGAGGGAATTCAAATGTGCCAAACCAAGGAAAGGCTAGCTAGCTGGGCTAGACACAGCTGGCGAGGGAAAATGATGTAGTACACACACAATTTTAAAAAAATAATTCGCTTCAGATTTTTATTGAGTACATGAAAACTTAAGGTCATTGTGTTTCCGTCACATTTAGAAATCTACAGATTTAAAAAAATATATATTTTTTTTCATTACATTTTTTTTTTACTGTATTTAAAAAAAAAAAGTATTTATTAATATATATATATATATATTTTTTTTTTTGTTACAAACTGTTACGTTAAATAGCAAATATGCCAACTCTGGTCTGGCCACGGCCACGTGCGCTCTATAGCCAACAGCTCACAGATACAGTGCTGGGTAGGCTAGTCTACATGATGTTATTATGGATTTTAGTAAATGGCATTCAAGCATCTATCATCATTTAACCAGAACAAGAACCTCAATGTTTATTGGAAAGGAGCATCAAGCTCATCACCGTGCACTTTCACCCCCCCCCCCCCCCCCCGTGACGTTCATCATAATTTATTTAATCTGTAACCTAATAAACTGCATTGTTTCCCTGAGTCATACTGAGGACCACACACCATATCATCGTTTGACTCTCAAGTTTTCTTATGATATGATCGTTATTATATCAATAATTGCGCATAATGTCATTTCCTCCAACATTTTACATTTAAGTCATTTAGCAGACGCTCTTATCCAGAGCGACTTACAAATTGGTGCATTCACCTTATGATATCCAGTGGAACAACCACTTTACAATAGTACATCTAAATCTTTTAAGGGGGGGGGGGGGGGTTAGAAGGATTACTTTATCCTATCCCAGGTAGTCCTTAAAGAGGTGGGGTTTCAGGTGTCTCCGGAAGGTGGTGATTGACTCCGCTGTTCTGGTGTCGTGAGGGAGCTTGTTCCACCATTGGGGTGCCAGAGCAGCGAACAGTTTTGACTGGGCTGAGCGGGAACTGTGCTTCCACAGAGGTAGGGAGGCGAGCAGGCCAGAGGTGGATGAACGCAGTGCCCTTGTTTGGGTGTAGGGCCTGATCAGAGCCTGAAGGTACGGAGGTGCCGTTCCCCTCACAGCTCCGTAGGCAAGCACCATGGTCTTGTAGCGGATGCGAGCTTCAACTGGAAGCCAGTGGAGAGACCGGAGGAGCGGGGTGACGTGAGAGAACTTGGGAAGGTTGAACACCAGACGGGCTGCGGCGTTCTGGATGAGTTGTAGGGGTTTAATGGCACAGGCAGGGAGCCCCGCCAACAGCGAGTTGCAGTAATCCAGACAGGAGATGACAAGTGCCTGGATTAGGACCTGCGCCGCTTCCTGTGTAAGGCAGGGTCGTACTCTGCGAATGTTGTAGAGCATGAACCTACAGGATCGGGTCACCGCCTTGATGTTGTGGAGAACGACAGGGTGTTGTCCAGGGTCACGCCGAGGCTCTTAGCACTCTGGGAGGAGGACACAATGTAGTTGTCAACCGTGATGGCGAGATCATGGAACGGGCAGTCCTTCCCCGGGAGGAAAAGCAGCTCTGTCTTGCCGAGGTTCAGCTTGAGGTGGTGATCCGTCATCCACACTGATATGTCTGCCAGACATGCAGAGATGCGATTCGCCACCTGGTTATCAGAAGGGGGAAAGGAGAAGATTAATTGTGTGTCGTCTGCGTAGCAATGATAGGAGAGACCGTGTGAGGATATGACAGAGCCAAGTGACTTGGTGTATAGCGAGAATAGGAGAGGGCCTAGAACTGAGCCCTGGGGGACACCAGTGGTGAGAGCACGTTGTGCGGAGACAGATTCTCGCCACGCCACCTGGTAGGAGCGACCTGTCAGGTAGGACGCAATCCAAGAGTGAGCCGCGCCGGAGATGCCCAACTCAGAGGGTGGAGAGGAGGATCTGATGGTTCACCGTATCAAAGGCAGCCGATAGGTCTAGAAGGATGAGAGCAGAGGAAAGAGAGTTAGCTTTAGCAGTGCGGAGAGCCTCCGTGACACAGAGAAGAGCAGTCTCAGTTGAATGACCAGTCTTGAAACCTGAGTGATTAGGATCAAGAAGGTCATTCTGAGAGAGATAGCAGGAGAGCTGGCCAAGGACGGCACGTTCAAGAGTTTTGGAGAGAAAAGAAAGAAGGGATACTGGTCTGTAGTTGTTGACATCGGAGGGATCGAGTGTAGGTTTTTTGAAAGGGGTACAACTCTCGCATTGTTTATTTTACCGATACAAAATAGATCCCACCCTGTCGAACAAACATTATCTGTCTGCATTTATTATAATTGTACTGAAATGTCCTGTTTCCATCACAGCTGTCGTGATATGCATTAAAAACTGTGCATGGAAACATGATTATAAATGAATGAAATTCTGCTCTTTGCTAGGAAGAAGACAGTTGCAGCAAACTCAATCAAACATTGGAAAACAACAACCTAGTTTGTGTGTGAACAGAACAATGTAACTAGCCCCCCAAAAAACACAAGGGCAAAGTCTCACTGTAGTAGCCTTTTGGGTTCATTCAAACAACTTCTATATGTGGTCTTTTTTGGATCGAAGTAAACAAACGGTTCCCAAAATGCTCTTCAAAATGCTCTTCTACCCACCAATGACAAAATCTACCCGCATTTTGGTGGGTGTTAATGTCCCACCCTGGTAAACCCCCCACTGCCATTATGTCAACTCCTTGACATGTCTTAACATGTTTGGTCCTGACAATAGAGTGACAAGCCGGTTGAGATGATGGCACAAACAGATCTGAGACCATGCTAGAAACCATCTTCACCTTTTAATCTTACTGACTCCTAACCTCTGTCCTGTCCAGGTGAGATTCCGGACGCGGCTTTCATCCACGCGGCAAGGAAGCGTCGTCAGATGGCCAGGGAGCTAGGCGGCGACGCCCCACTGGTGGAGACGGACACGCCCAAGAAGCGTCTGGTCCGAGAGGAGGAAGAGGAGGGAGACGGGAGCGACGACGAAGACGAAGATGAGAAGAGGATCAGCTTCAGTGGAGTCAAGAACAAGAGCCAGAGGACCAGGATAGCAGAGGAGATAGGTTGGTTACATTTACGCTGACTGTACCAAACGTTAGGCCACGTATCGAGTCGCACCTTCCCTTTTGCCCTCAGAACAGCCTCAATTCGTCAGGGTGTGGACGTCGACAAGGTGTCAAAAGCTTTCCACAGGGACTACTACTACTACTACTACTACTACTACTACTACTACTACTACACTACCAATATACTACTACCAATACACTACTTATACTACTACTACCAATACACTACTTATACTACTACTACCAATACACTACTTATACTACTACTACTACTACTACTACTACTACTACTACTACACTACCAATACACTACTACTACTACACTACCAATATACTACTTATACTACTACTACTACTACTACTACTACACTACCAATATACTACTTATACTACTACTACCAATACACTACTACTACTACACTACCAATATACTACATATACTACCACTACCAATATACTACTTATACTACTACTACCAATACACTACTTATACTACTACTACCAATACACTACTTATACTACTACTACAAATACACTACTTATACTACTACTACCAATACACTACTTATACTACTACACTACCAATATACTACTTATACTACTACTACTACCAATACACTACTTATACTACTACTACACTACCAATATACTACTTATACTACTACTACCAATACACTACTTATACTACTACTACCAATACACTACTTATACTACTACTACCAATATACTACCTCTACTACTACTACTACCAATCTACCACTATCAACATACTACCACTACCAACATACTACTACACTACCAATATACTACTAATACTACTACTACCAATACACTACTTATACTACTACTACACTACCAATATACTACTTATACTACTGCTACCAATATACTACTACTACCAATACACTACTTATACTACTACTACCAATATACTACTACTACCAATATACTACCTCTACTACTACTACTACCAATCTACCACTACCAACATACTACCACTACCAACATACTACTACACTACCAATATACTACTACTAATAATACTACTACTACCAATCTACTACTTATACTACCAACATACTACTACACTACCAATATACTACCAATCTACTACTTATACTACCAACATACTACTACACTACTACTACACTACCAATCTACTACTTATACTACTCCTACCAATATACTACTACTACCAATATACTACTACTACCAATATACTACCTATACTACTACCAATATACAACTACCAATCTATCACTACCAACATACTACTACACTACCAATATACCTCTTATACTACTACCAATATACTACTACTACTACCAATATACTACTACTACTACCAATATACTACTACTACTACCACAATATACTACTACTACTACCACAATATACTACTACTACTACCACAATATACTACTTATACTACTACTACCAATCTACCACTTATACTACCACCAATATACTAATACTACTGCTACACTACCACTGCTACACTAACACTATACTACTGCACTACCAATATACTACTACTACGACTACTACTACTACACTACCCATATACTACTACTACTACTACTAATACACTACCCATATACTACTACTACTACTACTACTACTACTACACTACCCATATACTACTACTACTACTACTACTACTACACTACCCATATACTACTACTACTACTACTACTACTACACTACCCATATACTACTACTACTACTACTACTACACTACCCATATACTACTACTGCTTGAAAATCTATGGCAAGACTTGAAAATGGCTACTTAGCAATGATCAACAATCAACTTGACAAGACTCCCAGCTCTTAGAGCCTGACCCAGAAAGAGACTCACAGCTCTTAGAGCCTGACCCAGAAAGAGACTCACAGCTCTTAGAGCCTGACCCAGAAAGAGACTCACAGCTCTTAGAGCCTGACCCAGAAAGAGACTCACAGCTCTTAGAGCCTGACCCAGAAAGAGACTCACAGCTCTTAGAGCCTGACCCAGAAAGAGACTCACAGCTGTAATCGCTGCCAAAGATGATTCTAACATGTATTGACTCAGGGAGGTGTGAATACTTATGTAAATGAGATGTCATTTTCAATGTATTTTCAAACATTTCTAAAAACATGTTTTCACTTTGTCTTTATGGGGCATTGTGTGTAGATGGGAGATATTGTGTATTTTATTTGATCAAATTAGATTTTTAAGCTGTATCACAACAAAATGTGGAGTAAGTCAAGGGGTAGGAATACTTTCTGAAGGCACTGTAACCATTCCCCACCCTGTCCCTTCCCCCTCTGTCTCTCTCTGTCTCTCTCTGTCTCTCTCTGTCTCTCTCTGTCTCTCTCTGTCTCTCTCTGTCTCTCTCTGTCTTTCTCTCTCTCTCTCTCTGTCTTTCTCTCTCTCTCTCTCTGTCTCTCTCTGTCTCTCTCTGTCTCTCTCTGTCTGTCTCTCTCTGTCTTTCTCTCTCTGTCTCTCTGTCTTTCTGTCTCTGTCTCTCTCTGTCTCTCTCTGTCTCTCTCTGTCTCTCTCTGTCTCTCTCTGTCTTTCTCTGTCTCTCTCTCTCCCTCCTCCACTAGGTATAGAGGGTAGTGATGACGAGGCGTTGGATACAGGAGGTCAGGATGAGGAGGTATCACGCTGGGAACAGGAGCAGATACGCAAAGGGATCAGCATCCCCCAGGTAACACACACACCAGCATCACCCCCCCAGGTAACACACACACCAGCATCACCCCCAGGTAACACACACACCAGCATCCCCCCCAGGTAACACACACACCAGCATCCCCCCCAGGTAACACACCCACCAGCATCCCCCCCAGGTAACACACCCACCAGCATCCCCCCCCAGGTAACACACCCACCAGCATCCCCCCCCAGGTAACACACCTACCAGCATCCCCCCCAGGTAACACACCCACCAGCATCCCCCCACACCAGCATCCCCCCAGGTAACACACCCACCAGCATCCCCCCAGGTAACACACCCACCAGCATCCCCCCCAGGTAACACACCCACCAGCATCCCCCCCACACCAGCATCCCCCCCAGGTAACACACCTACCAGCATCCCCCCCAGGTAACACACACACCAGCATCCCCCCCAGGTAACACACACACCAGCATCCCCCCCAGGTAACACACACACCAGCATCCCCCCCCAGGTAACACACCCACCAGCACCCCCCCCCCAGGTAACACACCCACCAGCATCCCCCCCAGGTAACACACCCACCAGCATCCCCCCCCAGGTAACACACCTACCAGCATCCCCCCCAGGTAACACACCCACCAGCATCCCCCCCACACCAGCATCCCCCCAGGTAACACACCCACCAGCATCCCCCCCAGGTAACACACCCACCAGCATCCCCCCCAGGTAACACACCCACCAGCATCCCCCCCAGGTAACACACCCACCAGCATCCCCCCCAGGTAACACACCCACCAGCATCCCCCCCAGGTAACACACCCACCAGCATCCCCCCCAGGTAACACACCCACCAGCACCCCCCCAGGTAACACACCCACCGGCATCCCCCCCAGGTAACACACCCACCGGCATCCCCCCAGGTAACACACCCACCGGCATCCCCCCCAGGTAACACACCCACCGGCATCCCCCCCAGGTAACACACCCACCGGCATCCCCCCCAGGTAACACACCCACTGGCATCCCCCCCAGGTAACACACCCACCGGCATCCCCCCCAGGTAACACACCCACCGGCACCCCCCCCAGGTAACACACCCACCGGCACCCCCCCAGGTAACACACCCACCGGCACCCCCCCCAGGTAACACACCAGCACCCCCCCCCCCAGGTAACACACCAACCCCCCCCTCCAGGTAACACACCAGCATCCCCCCCAGGTAACACACCAGCATCCCCCCCAGGTAAACACCCACTGTACGTATGATGTTGTTGTTGTGTAGGTCCAGTCCTGCCAGCCAGAGGACAACGGTAGCTTGTACTACCAGAGCAGCAGCAGCTACGACCCCCAGCAGCCCTACAGCTCCAGCTACGGCCTGCCCTACTCCTACAGCAGCAAGGCTGAGGGCTGCACACTGGTCTACAGCGCCCCTGGTGGTGACCTCTCACCCGTCACTACTGACCTGGTCAAGACACGCCTCAGAGACAGGTACCTGAACGATCCAGTACACTACTGACCCTACTGGTGACCTCTCACCTCTCACCCGTCACTACTGACCCTACTGGTGACCTCTCACCTCTCACCTCTCACTACTGACCCTAATGGTGACCTCTCACTACTGACCCTAATGGTGACCTCTCACCCGTCACTACTGACCCTACTGGTGACCTCTCACCCGTCACTACTGACCCTACTGGTGACCTCTCACCTCTCACTACTGACCCTAATGGTGACCTCTCACCTCTCACTACTGACCCTAATGGTGACCTCTCACCCGTCACTACTGACCCTACTGGTGACCTCTCACCCGTCACTACTGACCCTACTGGTGACCTCTCACCCGTCACTACTGACCCTAATGGTGACCTCTCACCCGTCACTACTGACCCTAATGGTGACCTCTCACCCGTCACTACTGACCCTAATGGTGACCTCTCACCTCTCACTACTGACCCTACTGGTGACCTCTCACCTCTCACTACTGACCCTACTGGTGACCTCTCACCTCTCACTACTGACCCTACTGGTGACCTCTCACCTCTCACTACTGACCCTACTGGTGACCTCTCACTACTGACCCTAATGGTGACCTCTCACTACTGACCCTAATGGTGACCTCTCACTACTGACCCTAATGGTGACCTCTCACTACTGACCCTACTGGTGACCTGTCACTACTGACCCTACTGGTGACCTGTCACTACTGACCCTACTGGTGACCTGTCACTACTGACCCTACTGGTGACCTGTCACTACTGACCCTACTGGTGACCTGTCACTACTGACCCTACTGGTGACCTCTCACTACTGACCCTACTGGTGACCTCTCACTACTGACCCTACTGGTGACCTCTCACCTCTCACTACTGACCCTACTGGTGACCTGTCACTACTGACCCTACTGGTGACCTCTCACTACTGACCCTACTGGTGACCTCTCACTACTGACCCTACTGGTGACCTGTCACTACTGACCCTACTGGTGACCTGTCACTACTGACCCTACTGGTGACCTGTCACTACTGACCCTACTGGTGACCTGTCACTACTGACCCTACTGGTGACCTCTCACCTCTCACCCTACTGGTGACCTCTCACCCTACTGGTGACCTCTCACCTCTCACTACTGACCCTACTGGTGACCTCTCACCTCTCACCCTACTGGTGACCTCTCACCTCTCACTACTGACCCTACTGGTGACCTCTCACCCGTCACTACTGACCCTACTGGTGACCTCTCACCTCTCACTACTGACCCTACTGGTGACCTCTCACCCGTCACTACTGACCCTAATGGTGACCTCTCACCCGTCACTACTGACCCTAATGGTGACCTCTCACCTCTCACTACTGACCCTACTGGTGACCTCTCACTACTGACCCTACTGGTGACCTCTCACCCGTCACTACTGACCCTAATGGTGACCTCTCACCCGTCACTACTGACCCTAATGGTGACCTCTCACCTCTCACTACTGACCCTACTGGTGACCTCTCACCTCTCACTACTGACCCTAATGGTGACCTCTCACCCGTCACTACTGACCCTACTGGTGCATTTCAAAGTATTCAGCCCCTTTTACTTTTCCCACATTTTGTTACGTTACAGCCTTATTCTAAAATGATTAGACGTTACAGCCTTATTCTAAAATGATTAGACGTTACAGCCTTATTCTAAAATGATTAGACGTTACAGCCTTATTCTAAAATGATTAGACGTTACAGCCTTATTCTAAAATGATTAGACGTTACAGCCTTATTCTAAAATGATTAGACGTTACAGCCTTATTCTAAAATGATTAGACGTTACAGCCTTATTCTAAAATGATTAGACGTTACAGTCTTATTCTAAAATGATTAGACGTTACAGCCTTATTCTAAAATGATTACAAGTAGTTTTCCTTCCTTCTGGAAGTAGTTTTTTTCCTTCATCAATCGACACACACTACCCCGTAATGACAAAGTAAAAACTGGTTCTATAAATAAAAAAAACAGAAAAATCACATTACATAAGTATTCAGACCCTTTACTCAGTACTTTGTTGAAGTACCTTTGGCAGCGATTACAGCCTTGAGTCTTCTTGGGTATGACGCTACAAGCTTGGCACACCTGTATTTGGGGAGTTTCTCCCATTCTTCTCTGCAGAGCCTCTCAAGCTCTGTCAGGTTGGATGAGGAGCGTCGCTGCACAGCTATTTTCAGGTCTCTCCAGAGATGTTCGATCGGGTTCAAGTCCGGGCTCTGGCTGGACCATTCAGAGACTTGTCCCAAAGCCACTCCTGTGTTCCCTCGATCCTGACTAGTCTTACAGTCCCTGCTGCTGAAAAACATCTCTACAGCATGATGCTGCCACCACCATGCTTCACCGTAGGGATGGTGCCAGGTTTCCTCCAGACGTGACGCTTGGCATTCAGGCCAAAGAGTTCAATCTTGGTTTCATCAGACCAGAGAATCTTGTTTCATGGTCTGAGAGTCTTTAGGTGCCTTTTGGCAAACTCCAAGCGGGCTGTCATGGAAGCCACTTCTCAGTAAAAGCTACGTCTGGCCACTACCATAAAGGCCTGATTGGTGGAGTGCTGCAGAGATGGTTGTCCTTCTGGATGTTTCTCCCATCTCCACAGAGGAACTCTGGAGTTTTGTCAGAGTGACCATTCTCCCCCGATTGCTTAGTTTGGCCGGGCAGCCAGCTCTATGAAGAGTCTTGGTGGTTCTGAACTTCTTCCATTTAAGAATGATGGCCACTGTGTTGTTGGGGACCTTCAATGCTGCAGAAATGTTTTGGTACCCTTCCCCAGATCTATGTCTCGACGCAATCCAGTCTGGCTTGGTTTTTCCTCTGACATGCACTGTCAACTGTGGGACCTTATATAGACAGGTGTGTGTCTTTCCAAATCATGTCCAATCAATTGAATTGACCACAAGTGGACTCCAATCAAGTTGTAGAAACATCTCAAGGATAATCAATGGAAACAGGATGCACCTGAGCTCAATTTAGAGTCTCATAGCAAAGGGTCTGAATACTGAAAATAAGGTGTTTGTTGTTTTTGCTTTTTACATTTTTATTATGGGCTATTGTGTGTAGATTGATGGATTTAAAAAAATATATATATATTTTTAAATAAGGCTGTAACGTAACAAAATGTGGAAAAAGTGAAGGGGTCTGAACACTTTCCGACTGCACCGTATGCTCAGACAGGTACCTACCAGATCCAGTACTCTACTCCAGCGCTTCTCTACTGGTGGGTCGCGACCCAAATTAGGTTTTGAATGGGTCTTGAGTTAAGAAAAATAACAAATATTATTAATAAAAAAAATACTCCAGTCTGAAGTTAAACGCCTTAAACCAGGTTAGAAATGAAAATGAACATTTTAATAATATGACATCTGAACTATTTTTCGTCCATCACAGTATGTTATTAGCAGCGCTATTTGGTGGATTAGCATTCTTCATCGAAAGCTTAGCATTCTTCAAGAATATGAGTAAAATTGAATTATTGACATTGGAAAGGTGTGACTGTTCCCTTCTTCATATAATTGGTACATTTACTATGAATATAGCGTTTTTTTGGGGGGGGACCAAAACACTTTTTTTTTTTTTTGACGTGAGTATTGGATCACAACTGAGACAACCTGATTTCAATTTGGGTCCAGCGGGTCAACCAGTTGAAGAATCACTGGTCTACCGTGATGTGGTCCTTACCTTCCCGTTCCACTACGCCGTTACTGGAATCCTAGCCAGCTAGAAGCGGTGTTGTCTGGGCTGCTGGAAACAAAAGGTTTTCCAGGTGTAGCTCTCACCTGTCCCCCCCCCTCCCCCCAATCTCACCTGGTTTACCTCCCTTTATGATCTACCATTCTACATGACCCTTTGGTCAGTCCTGTACTCTGTCCCAGACCAAACTCCAGTCCTGCTAAAAGCTGGTTTGTAGTTAGTCTGATCAAAGCTCTGTCGACCAATAGAATACCACTTAAGTTGTTAGACCGACTGTAAACCAATCTCTTGGTGGGTTAACTTTACAGCGCTCACCCTCTCTCTCTCCTGTCTGTCTGTAGGCTCACATCCACTCAACTCACCCTCTCTCTCTCTCCTGTCTGTCTGTAGGCTCACATCCACTCAACTCACCCGGTCTGTCTCCTGTCTGTCTGTAGGCTCACGTCCACTCAACTCACCCTCTCTCTCTCCTGTCTGTCTGTAGGCTCACATCCACTCAACTCACCCTCTCTCTCTCCTGTCTGTCTGTAGGCTCACATCCACTCAACTCACCCTCTCTCTCTCCTGTCTGTCTGTAGGCTCACATCCACTCAACTCACCCTCTCTCTCTCCTGTCTGTCTGTAGGCTCACATCCACTCAACTCACCCTCTCTCTCTCCTGTCTGTCTGTAGGCTCACATCCACTCAACTCACCCTCTCTCTCTCCTGTCTGTCTGTAGGCTCACGTCCACTCAACTCACCCTCTCTCTCTCCTGTCTGTCTGTAGGCTCACATCCACTCAACTCACCCTCTCTTTCTCCTGTCTGTCTGTAGGCTCACATCCACTCAACTCACCCTCTCTCTCTCCTGTCTGTCTGTAGGCTCACATCCACTCAACTCACCCGGTCTGTCTCGTGTCTGTCTGTAGGCTCACATCCACTCAACTCACCCTCTCTCTCTCCTGTCTGTCTGTAGGCTCACATCCACTCAACTCACCCTCTCTCTCTCCTGTCTGTCTGTAGGCTCACATCCACTCAACTCACCCTCTCTCTCTCTCCTGTCTGTCTGTAGGCTCACATCCACTCAACTCACCCGGTCTGTCTCGTGTCTGTCTTTTATCTCTAGGCTGAGCCAGATGCGTGTGGGGCATGATGCTAATGCTAAGCGCTACGATCAGATCCAGGAAGAACTCGAGGCAGCTCAGAACACCATTCGCCGGCTCGAGGGTTCATCCAATGACGACGCAGAACAGTATAAATTCTTGCAAGAGATGCGAGGGTATGTTCGAGACTTGCTTGAGTGTTTCGGTGAAAAGGTAAGGGAGAAATTCTCTGCCTCTCTTCTTCATTTTATGTTATTTTTTTCCTTCTCTTTCTCTCGTTCTGAGTTAATATACATATTTTTTTTCAAATAGTAACATAACAATTTGATATGTACTTTTGATGTAAAAAAAATAGTTTTATATCTTATTTAAAGCAGAAATCAACTTGTCTTTTATTGTTTTAGTTTAGAGCAATTTATTTGTTGATCTTTTAACTGAATGGCTCGGATACTCATTAGTAGTGAGTGTCTGTATTTACGAACTATATAAACCGCTACAATATTTCTCATAAACTGTAATGTTTTATTTCATCTTAACATCTGACTGGTGTTAGTTCTACAGCAGATGTTTTCAAGGTGTGACTCCAGAGAGAGGGAGGAGGAGGACCCTAGTTCTCCATGAACCTGCTAGCTAAACTGACCATCACCTTCTCTCTCTCTCTCTCTCTCTCTCTCTCTCTCTCTCTCTCTCTCTCTCTCTCTCTCTCTCTCTCTCTCTCTCTCTCTCTCTCTCTAACGCTCACTTCCTCCTTCAGCTCTTCCTTAGAGGAATGATGCATGATGGTCAATGGAGTCTCTTTGGTGTGGGGGCTGAGGGCATTGTGATTTTTTTTGCACAGTTCAAACTAAAAGCTCTGACTTGTTTAGTGAAGGAAAGCTAAAATAGCTTTGATATTGGACATGGTTCCATTTTTTTATAGATGTAAAATGAACAGACTAAAACACCTCGATTTGAAGAAAAAAAAAGAACTACAACATTTTACTTTGACTGATATTCCTGTCCTATATTCACACCTCACCGCTATTGGACGTGTCCACCTGTCAGTCAAGCGGCTCTCTCTGGCCCTTGCACCAATGAGGTCTCCCGGTGACCCGGCGGCCGGTCAGCCTGAGCAGGGCGTGTTCTTTGTGGAGGTCAGAGGTGACGTTTTGGGCTTGTATGTTTCAGGTTCCCACCGTGGCGGAGCTGGAGGGCGCCATGCACCAGTTACTAAGGCAACGGGCCTGTCGGCTGGTCCAGCGGCGCCAGGATGATATTAAAGATGAATCGGCGGAGTTTGCAAGCCTTTCAAGTCAGTCCATCTTGAAGGTTTTTATTATTTACTTGAACGGCCTCGTTGGTTCTCTCTGTGTGTGTGTGTGTGTGTGTGTGTGTGTGTGTGTGTGTGTGTGTGTGTGTGTGAGAAGCCGCCCCCCCCACTCTTATTTTCCTTAAGTGTTAACCCCCAAACCCTTCTCATGTCTCCCTTGGCCTCTGTCACCCTGTGTCTCCCTTGGCCTCTGTCACCCTGTGTCTCCCTTGGCCTCTGTCTCCCTTGGCCTCTGTCACCCTGTGTCTCCCTTGGCCTCTGTCACCCTGTGTCTCCCTTGGCCTCTGTCTCCCTTGGCCTCTGTCTGTGTCTCCCTGTGTCTCTGTCTCCCTTGGCCTCTGTCTGTGTCTCCCTGTGTCTCTGTCTCCCTTGGCCTCTGTCTGTGTCTCCCTGTGTCTCTGTCTCCCTTGGCCTCTGTCTCCCTCTGTCTGTGTCTCCCTTGGCCTCTGTCACCCTCTGTCTCCCTT
This sequence comes from Salmo trutta, assembly GCF_901001165.1. Taxonomy (NCBI): domain Eukaryota; kingdom Metazoa; phylum Chordata; class Actinopteri; order Salmoniformes; family Salmonidae; genus Salmo; species Salmo trutta. Next base: position 94,415,829 of record NC_042968.1, on the reverse strand, counting down.
GGCCTCTGTCTCCCTTGGCCTCTGTCTCCCTTGGCCTCTGTCTCCCTTGGCCTCTGTCTCCCTTGGCCTCTGTCTCCCTTGGCCTCTGTCTCCCTTGGCCTCTGTCACCCTGTGTCTCCCTTGGCCTCTGTCTCCCTTGGCCTCTGTCTCCCTTGGCCTCTGTCTGTGTCTCCCTTGGCCTCTGTCTCTGTCTCCCTTGGCCTCTGTCTCTGTCTCCCTGTGTCTCTGTCTCCCTTGGCCTCTGTCTCCCTTGGCCTCTGTCTCCCTGTGTCTCCCTTGGCCTCTGTCTCCCCGTGTCTCTGAGTGGTGTGAGCCTTGTTGTCAAGTGAGTTTGGTGAGAGAGGGAGACGTGAGCTTGTTCTGAGTCCTGACTGCACAGTGTGATGTGTAGAGGGCCGAAGCTGTTTCAGCTTTGCTCCCTCCATCTGTTGTGGCTGAGATAACTGTTAGACAGAACCACAGACGGTCTGTCCGTAGTTGTCTGTAGACCTGTAGTCTTTTTTAAGTCACTGACCAAAAAGACTATGACCGCGATGTCGGTCAGATAGGTCCTAAAGTGTGAATGCTAATTGATAGGATGCCGCTGCTGACCACAGACTGACAGGTAAGTGTTAAGTGGATTCAAGATAGTTGTGTGTCTCGGTGATAATCCAAGCAAAACAACGATGACAGAAGACCAGGACAGTTAATCAAACACAGAATGTTTCTGCATTACGACAGTAGACCAGGACAGTTAATCAAACAGAGAATGTTTCTGCATTACGACAGTAGACCAGGACAGTTAATCAAACACAGAATGTTTCTGCATTACGACAGTAGACCAGGACTGTTAATCAAACACAGAATGTTTCTGCATTACGACAGTAAACCAGGACTGTTAATCAAACACAGAATGTTTCTGCATTAAGACAGTAGACCAGGACTGTTAATCAAACACAGAATGTTTCTGCATTACGACAGAAGACCAGGACTGTTAATCAAACACAGAATGTTTCTGCATTACGACAGTAGACCAGGACAGTTAATCAAACAGAGAATGTTTCTGCATTAAGACAGAAGACCAGGACTGTTAATCAAACACAGAATATTTCTGCATTAAGACAGTAGACCAGGACTGTTAATCAACCTGAGAATGTTTCTGCATTAAGACAGTAGACCAGGACAGTTAATCAAACACAGAATGTTTCTGCATTAAGACAGTAGACCAGGACTGTTAATCAAACACAGAATGTTTCTGCATTACGACAGTAGACCAGGACAGTTAATCAAACACAGAATGTTTCTGCATTACGACAGTAGACCAGGACAGTTAATCAAACACAGAATGTTTCTGCATTACGACAGTAGACCAGGACAGTTAATCAAACACAGAATATTTCTGCATTACGACAGTAGACCAGGACAGTTAATCAAACAGAGAATGTTTCTGCATTAAGACAGAAGACCAGGACAGTTAATCAAACAGAGAATGTTTCTGCATTACGACAGTAGACCAGGACAGTTAATCAAACAGAGAAGGGGTTTAGATTAATCAGTTCGGCTTATAATTATTAACACGTCTAATATTCATGAGTAAATAAAGCACTTTTTCTGATTCTGGTGTCAAATGCAGAAATGGCTTTTTCATGAAAAATGTATTGCATATTTATTTAGTCAGTACAAATTGTTTGTTGGCTAGTTCAGTCAGGTGAATGATTTGTAGGCTTGGAGGTGGGGCGTAGTCTAGAGTTTAAGACAGGTGGGGCGTAGTCTAGGTTCTGAGCCAGGTGGGGCGTAGTCTAGGATTTGAGCCAGGTGGGGCGTAGTCTAGAATTTGAGACAGGTGGGGCGCAGTCTAGGATTTGAGACAGGTGGGGCGCAGTCTAGGATTTGAGACGGGTGGGGCGCAGTCTAGAATTTGAGACAGGTGGGGCGCAGTCTAGAATTTGAGACGGGTGGGGCGTAGTCTAGAATTTGAGACAGGTGGGACGCAGTCTAGAATTTGAGACGGGTGGGGCGCAGTCTAGAATTTGAGACGGGTGGGGCGCAGTCTAGAATTTGAGACAGGTGGGGCGCAGTCTAGAATTTGAGACAGGTGGGGCGCAGTCTAGCGTTTGAGACAGGTGGGGCGCAGTCTAGCGTTTGAGACAGGTGGGGCGCAGTCTAGAGTTTGAGACGGGTGGGGCGCAGTCTAGAATTTGAGACGGGTGGGGCGCAGTCTAGGTTCTGAGCCAGGTGGGGCGTAGTCTAGCGTTTGAGCCAGGTGGAGGTGGGAGGGGATCTCTGTCCCGTCCTCAGGTCTCTAACCTTTGACCTGTCTCTTCCAGGTAAGGCTGTGATGGCTCCTAACCTCATGTCTCTTGACTCGTTTGGGAGAGACAGGACAGTCTATCAGGAGCACGCCAGACAGAGAAGGATCGCTGAACGAGAAGCCAGACGGTATGATGCTACGTTAAATATGAATATTCAGTCAGTTTAAATGTTTACTTTTTTTAATTTTATTTTTTATTTCACCTTTATTTAGTTGAGAACAAGTTCTCATTTACAACTGCGACCTGGCCAAGATAAAGCAAAGCAGTTCGACACGTATAACAACACAGAGTTACACATGGAATAAACAAAACATACAGTCAATAATACAGTAGAAAAATATATCTATATACAATGTGAGCAAATGTCGTGAGGAGGCAAGGCAATAAATAGACCATAGTAACAAAACTATGTTGTTGAGGTGAGGGCTTTCTATCAGGAGAAGGCCAGACAGGAGGACCGCAGAGCGGGAGGCACGAGGGTACTACCCTTAGCTGACGCTCTAACCCCAAATGGCACCCTATTCCCTAGATAGTCCACTACTTTAGACCAGAGCCCTATGGCACCCTATTCCCTAGATAGTCCACTACTTTAGACCAGGGCACTATGACACCCTATTCCCTATATAGTCCACTACTTTAGACCAGAGCCCTATGGCACCCTATTTCATATATATATATATATATATATATATATAGTACACTACTTTTGACCGGGGCCCTATGACACCCTATTCCCTAGATAGTCCACTAGTTTAGACCAGAGCCCTATGGCACCCTATTCCCTATATATAGTGCACTACTTTAGACCAGGGCCTATAGGTGTCTAGCTGGAGCTCAGATTAAACAGCTGAATCCACCCTCACTCATAGTTTTAAATGGATATTTCACTTTTTTTTCTTCCAAAGTTTGTCAGTTGTTTTTACTTCTATGATACAGGACACTCCCCCAAGGTATGAAAACGTCTGAAATATCTCTTTAAACAGAGCTATGCTGTTCCATAGTGTTAAATTGTAGTTCTCACATGTTGAATGTACTCATGGTATCAAGCATGCTGTGAATACAACCCCCCCTTACCATAGTCTCGTCCCCTTGGGGTGAGTCTCAATATACAACCCCCTACCATAGTCTCGTCCCCTTGGGGTGAGTCTCAATATACAACCGCTTACCATAGTCTCGTCCCCTTGGGGTGAGTCTCAATATACAACCCCCTACCATAGTCTCGTCCCCTTGGGGTGAGTCTCAATATACAACCCCCTACCATAGTCTCGTCCCCTTGGGGTGAGTCTCAATATACAACCCCCTACCATAGTCTCGTCTCCTTGGGTTGAGTCTCAATATACCATCCCTTACCATAGTCTCGTCTCCTTGGGGTGAGTCTCAATACACAACCCCCTTCCATCATCTTTTCCCCTTGGGGTAAGTCTCAATAGTCTGAAGCTCCTCCGTCTCCTTTATCTGGCCTTCCCTGTAGCTCAGTTGGTAGAGCATGGTGTTTGCAACGCCAGGGTTGTGGGTTCGATTCCCTCGGGGGGCCAGCACAGAAAAAAAAACATGTATGAAATTGTATGAAATATATGCATTCACTACTGTAAGTCGCTCTGGATAAGAGCGTCTGCTAAATGATTAAAATGTAAATGTAAATATGTATCTGCGCTGATGTGAAAGAGCTGGATTGGTGAAAGTAAAATATCTGGTTGGCATCAATCACTGAAGGAGAGGAGGTCACCGCTTTATTGACATGCCCCATTTCCTGTTAGCACTTCTGAATGACCCAAATGGGTGTTGTCAATACAACACTGTCAAACCAGAAACAAGTTCAACCAATGGTGGCAGAGGGATTTATCCTTGAAAAGTTGAGTATTGCTTTCTAAAGCTGAAGGTATCTCCAGACTTAGTTATGCGGCCCGGTCCCCTCCCCTCCACGCTGCCCGGTCCCCTCCCCTCCACGCTGCCCGGTCCCCTCCCCTCCACGCTGCCCAGTCCCCTCCACGCTGCCCGGTCCCCTCCCCTCCACGCTGCCCGGTCCCCTCCCCTACACGCTGCCCGGTCCCCTCCCCTACACGCTGCCCGGTCCCCTCCCCTACACGCTGCCCCGGTCCCCTCCCCTACACGCGGCCCGGTCCCCTCCCCTACACGCGGCCCGGTCCCCTCCCCTCCGCTGCCCTCTCCCCTCCCCTCCGCTGCCCGGTCCCCTCCCCTCCACGCTGCCCGGTCCCCTCCCCTCCGCTGCCCGGTCCCCTCCCCTACACGCTGCCCGGTCCCCTCCCCTACACGCTGCCCGGTCCCCTCCCCTACACGCGGCCCGGTCCCCTCCCCTACACGCGGCCCGGTCCCCTCCCCTACACGCGGCCCGGTCCCCTCCCCTACACGCGGCCCGGTCCCCTCCCCTCCGCTGCCCGGTCCCCTCCCCTCCACGCTGCCCGGTCCCCTCCCCTCCGCTGCCCGGTCCCCTCCCCTACACGCGGCCCGGTCCCCTCCCCTACACGCGGCCCGGTCCCCTCCCCTACACGCGGCCCGGTCCCCTCCCCTACACGCGGCCCGGTCCCCTCCCCTCCGCGCGGCCCGGTCCCCTCCCCTCCGCGCTGCCCGGTCCCCTCCCCTCCGCGCTGCCCGGTCCCCTCCCCTCCGCGCTGCCCGGTCCCCTCCCCTCCGCGCTGCCCGGTCCCCTCCCCTCCGCGCTGCCCGGTCCCCTCCCCTCCGCGCTGCCAGGTCCCCTCCCCTCCGCGCTGCCAGGTCCCCTCCCCTCCGCGCTGCCAGGTCCCCTCCCCTCCGCGCTGCCAGGTCCCCTCCCCTCCGCGCTGCCAGGTCCCCTCCCCTCCACGCTGCCAGGTCCCCTCCCCTCCACGCTGCCAGGTCCCCTCCCCTCCACGCTGCCAGGTCCCCTCCCCTCCACGCTGCCAGGTCCCCTCCACGCTGCCCGGTCCCCTCCACGCTGCCCGGTCCCCTCCCCTCCGCGCTGCCAGGTCCCCTCCCCTCCGCGCTGCCAGGTCCCCTCCCCTCCGCGCTGCCAGGTCCCCTCCCCTCCGCGCTGCCAGGTCCCCTCCCCTCCACGCTGCCAGGTCCCCTCCCCTCCACGCTGCCCGGTCCCCTCCCCTCCCCGCTGCCAGGTCCCCTCCCCTCCACGCTGCCAGGTCCCCTCCACGCTGCCAGGTCCCCTCCACGCTGCCCCGGTCCCCTCCCCTCCACGCTGCCCGGTCCCCTCCCCTCCACGCTGCCAGGTCCCCTCCCCTCCACGCTGCCAGGTCTCCTCCCCTCCACGCTGCCAGTTCCCCTCCCCTCCACGCTGCCAGGTCCCCTCCCCTCCACGCTGCCAGGTCCCCTCCCCTCCACGCTGCCAGGTCCCCTCCCCTCCACGCTGCCAGGTCCCCTCCCCTCCACGCTGCCAGGTCCCCTCCACGCTGCCAGGTCCCCTCCCCTCCACGCTGCCAGGTCCCCTCCACGCTGCCGGTCCCCTCCCCTCCACGCTGCCCGGTCCCCTCCCCTCAACGCTGCCCGGTCCCCTCCCCTCCACGCTGCCCGGTCCCCTCCCCTCCACGCTGCCCGGTCCCCTCCCCTCCACGCTGCCCGGTCCCCTCCCCTCCACGCTGCCCGGTCCCCTCCCCTCCACGCTGCCCGGTCCCCCTCCCCTCCACGCTGCCCGGTCCCCTCCCCTCCACGCTGCCAGTTCCCCTCCCCTCCACGCTGCCAGTTCCCCTCCCCTCCACGCTGCCAGGTCCCCTCCCCTCCACGCTGCCAGGTCCCCTCCCCTCCACGCTGCCAGGTCCCCTCCCCTCCACGCTGCCAGGTCCCCTCCCCTCCACGCTGCCCGGTCCCCTCCCCTCCACGCTGCCCGGTCCCCTCCCCTCCACGCTGCCCGGTCCCCTCCCCTCCACGCTGCCCGGTCCCCTCCCCTCCACGCTGCCAGGTCCCCTCCCTCCACGCTGCCAGTCCCTCCCCCCACGGCTGCCAGGTCCCCTCCCCTCCACGCTGCCAGGTCCCCTCCCCTCCACGCTGCCAGGTCCCCTCCCCTCCACGCTGCCCGGTCCCCTCCCCTCCACGCTGCCCGGTCCCCTCCCCTCCACGCTGCCCGGTCCCCTCCCCTCAACGCTGCCCGGTCCCCCTCCCCTCAACGCTGCCCGGTCCCCTCCCCTCAACGCTGCCCGGTCCCCTCCCCTCAACGCTGCCCGGTCCCCTCCCCTCCACGCTGCCCGGTCCCCTCCACGCTGCCCGGTCCCCTCCACGCGGCCCGGTCCCCTCCCCTCCACGCGGCCCGGTCCCCTCCCCTCCACGCTGCCCGGTCCCCTCCACGCTGCCCGGTCCCCTCCACGCTGCCCGGTCCCCTCCCCCTCCACGCTGCCAGGTCCCCTCCCCTCCACGCTGCCAGGTCCCCTCCACGCTGCCAGGTCCCCTCCCCTCCACGCTGCCAGGTCCCCTCCACGCTGCCCGGTCCCCTCCCCTCCACGCTGCCCGGTCCCCTCCCCTCAACGCTGCCCGGTCCCTCCCCTCAACGCTGACGCTGCCGGTCCCCTCCACGCTTGCCCGGTCCCCTCCACGCTGCCCGGTCCCCTCCACGCTGCCCGGTCCCCTCCCCTCCACGCTGCCCGGTCCCCTCCCCTCCACGCTGCCCGGTCCCCCTCCACGCTGCCCGGTCCCCTCCACGCTGCCCGGTCCCCTCCCCTCCACGCTGCCCGGTCCCCTCCCCTCCACGCTTTCCAGTCCCCTATATCTTGACAACAAAATAGGTAAAGTGGTTGACCAGGTGCTTTTCAACTTAATCTGGAAAAAATCGTACACGTTATATTAGGAAATCTGTCGTAATGAACACATGAATATGGTGGTTTCTTTTTTTTTTTTTAGGTTTTCCTACTTTGAATAATACTTTTAAGATAAATTGGGCTGAACATTTTTTTTTTAAAGAATCCAACTTCAATTTGGAATTTCATCCCTCGTTATATATTCTCCCGTTTGGTGACTTCAATTTTATGTTACTCTGTAACTATAACATTGATTAGATTCATAGCGTGGTCGTTATTAATATATAAACATAATTTTCATTTGGAGCAATAAGGATATTTTGTATAGAAACAAGTTTTTATTTTGTCTAAGAACTGGTTTAATAATCATATCCTTGCTGGCGAGTCAACTTTTTAATGCAGAAAGACTGTTACTCAATTATGAGGATTTAAAAAAAAAAAAAAAATCTTGTTACAATATCCCTGTTACACCTAGAGAGTTTGCTGTAGTCTTTGATGCTATTCCATCTGGAACTCGCTCATGTTATTTAGAGGTGTAGCCAGACCTCACCTTCTTGACCTGCCCTCCCTTAATCCAGTTGACTCTCCAATAGGGAAAATATGTTTCTCCCTCAGAACAACAGGTCTGTTCATGCTTTATTTCATATGGGAGATTGTATCCATACCTTATGTCACAAATTACTGGAATACAATGGTCACTAATATCTGTTGGGGGGGAAAAAGTCTGGTTATTACCACACAAATACTTTCTTGTTAACAAGGTCAAAGAGGTCTCTTTCAGAATGATCCATATGTATTACCTGAAGAAACTCAAAAAATACATGTAATATTGATTGTACTTTTTGTGTTGAGCATCCAGAAACAGTTTCACATTAATTTTGGCATTTTTCTACATGTAAAACAATTATGGAAAGATATTTACAGTTTTATAATTGTTAATATTCTTTGATGACTTTTGTTTTGTTATGGGAGAATGTGCTGTTCGGTTTCCTTAACCATAATAAAGAAAAAACAATTTTACCTTATAAATGTAATTGTGCTAATGGAAAAATGTCATATTCATAAATGTAAATTCACTAATAAAAAAACACTCTTCCGTGTTTTCTATAAAAAAAATAATAATAATAATTAAAAATAAATACAATGTCTTGTGTGATTGGCTGACGTTGTTTGTGGGCGGGTCTAGAACGCGGCGGCGGCAGGCGCGGGAGCAGAACGGGAAGAGGGCGGAGCATCTAGAGGGGCTGTCCTCCGATGATGAGGAGACATCGACTGACCTCACATCGTACTGTCTGGAGAGAGGTACCTTCAGACCCTTCTCCCCTATCAACTCTCACCTTCAGACCCTTCTCCCCTATCACCGCTCACCTTCAGACCCTTCTCCCCTATCACCTCTCACCTTCAGACCCTTCTCCCCTATCACCTTCAGACCCTTCTCCCCTATCACCTCTCACCTTCAGACCCTTCTCCCCTATCACCTCTCACCTTCAGACCCTTCTCCCCTATCACCTCTCACCTTCAGACCCTTCTCCCCTATCACCTCTCACCTTCAGACCCTTCTCCCCTATCACCTCTCACCTTCAGACCCTTCTCCCCTATCACCTCTCACCTTCAGACCCTTCTACCTCTCACCTTCAGACCCTTCTACCTCTCACCTTCAGACCCTTCTACCCTATCACCTCTCACCTTCAGACCCTTCTACCTCTCACCTTCAGACCCTTCTACCTCTCACCTTCAGACCCTTCTCCCCTATCACCTCTCACCTTCAGACCCTTCTCCCCTATCACCTCTCACCTTCAGACCCTTCTCCCCTATCACCTCTCACCTTCAGACCCTTCTACCTCTCACCTTCAGACCCTTCTACCTCTCACCTTCAGACCCTTCTCCCCTATCACCTCTCACCTTCAGACCCTTCTACCTCTCACCTTCAGACCCTTCTACCTCTCACCTTCAGACCCTTCTACCCTATCACCTCTCACCTTCAGACCCTTCTCCTCTATCAACTCTCACCTTCAGACCCTTCTCCCCTATCACCTCTCACCTTCAGACCCTTCTCCCCTATCACCTCTCACCTTCAGACCCTTCTCCCCTATCACCTCTCACCTTCAGACCCTTCTCCCCTATCACCTCTCACCTTCAGACCCTTCTACCTATCACCTCTCACCTTCAGACCCTTCTACCCTATCACCTTCAGACCCTTCTACCCTTCTACCCTATCACCTTCAGACCCTTCTACCCTATCACCTCTCACCTTCAGACCCTTCTCCCCTATCACCTCTCACCTTCAGACCCTTCTACCCTATCCCCTCTCACCTTCAGACCCTTCTACCCTATCACCTCTCACCTTCAGACCCTTCTACCTATCACCTCTCACCTTCAGACCCTTCTACCCTATCACCTTCAGACCCTTCTCCCCTATCACCTCTCACCTTCAGACCCTTCTCCCCTATCACCTCTCACCTTCAGACCCTTCTACCCTATCACCTCTCACCTTCAGACCCTTCTCCCCTATCACCTCTCACCTTCAGACCCTTCTCCCCTATCACCTCTCACCTTCAGACCCTTCTACCTCTCACCTTCAGACCCTTCTACCCTATCACCTTCAGACCCTTCTCCTCTATCACCTCTCACCTTCAGACCCTTCTACCTCTCACCTCTCACCTTCAGACCCTTCTACCCTATCACCTCTCACCTTCAGACCCTTCTCCCCTATCACCTCTCACCTTCAGACCCTTCTACCCTATCAACTCTCACCTTCAGACCCTTCTACCTACCTACACCTCTCACCCTATCACCTCTCACCTTCAGACCCTTCTACCCTATCACCTCTCACCTTCAGACCCTTCTACCCTTCTACCCTATCACCTTCAGACCCTTCTCCCCTATCACCTCTCACCTTCAGACCCTTCTCCCCTATCACCTCTCACCTTCAGACCCTTCTACCCTATCACCTTCAGACCCTTCTACCCTATCACCTCTCACCTTCAGACCCTTCTACCCTATCACCTCTCACCTTCAGACCCTTCTCCCCTATCACCTCTCACCTTCAGACCCTTCTACCCTATCAACTCTCACCTTCAGACCCTTCTACCCTATCACCTCTCACCTTCAGACCCTTCTCCCCTATCACCTCTCACCTTCAGACCCTTCTCCCCTATCACCTTCAGACCCTTCTCCCCTATCACCTCTCACCTTCAGACCCTTCTACCCTATCACCTCTCACCTTCAGACCCTTCTACCGCTCACCTCTCACCTTCAGACCCTTCTACCCTTCTACCCTCACCTCCACCTTCACCTCCCTCTCACCTATCACCTCAGACCCTTCTCCCCTATCACCGCTCACCTTCAGACCCTTCTCCCCTATCACCTCTCACCTTCAGACCCTTCTCCCCTATCACCTTCAGACCCTTCTCCCCTATCACCTCTCACCTTCAGACCCTTCTCCCCTATCAACTCTCACCTTCAGACCCTTCTCCCCTATCACCTTCAGACCCTTCTCCCCTCTCACCTTCAGACCCTTCTCCCCTCTCACCTTCAGACCCTTCTACCCTATCACCTTCAGACCCTTCTCCCTATCACCTCTCACCTTCAGACCCTTCTACCCTATCACCTCTCACCTTCAGACCCTTCTACCCTATCAACTCTCACCTTCAGACCCTTCTCACCTATCACCTTCAGACCCTTCTCCCCTATCACCGCTCACCTTCAGACCCTTCTACCGCTCACCTTCAGACCCTTCTCCCCTATCACCTCTCACCTTCAGACCCTTCTCCCTATCACCTCTCACCTTCAGACCCTTCTACCCTTCTACCCTATCACCTTCAGACCCTTCTCCCCTATCACCTCTCACCTTCAGACCCTTCTCCCCTATCACCTCTCACCTTCAGACCCTTCTCCCCTATCACCTCTCACCTTCAGACCCTTCTCCCCTATCACCTCTCACCTTCAGACCCTTCTACCTCTCACCTTCAGACCCTTTATCTCCAGTAGTGGTAGTGGTTGATCTGGGGATGGTATTATCTCCAGTAGTGGTAGTGGTTGATCTGGGGATGGTATTATCTCCAGTAGTGGTAGTGGTTGATCTGGGGATGGTATTATCTCCAGTAGTGGTAGTGGTTGATCTGGGGATGGTATTATCTCCAGTAGTGGTAGTGGTTGATCTGGGGATGGTATTATCTCCGGTAGTGGTAGTGGTTGATCTGGGGATGGTATTATCTCCGGTAGTGGTAGTGGTTGATCTGGGGATGGTATTATCTCCGGTAGTGGTAGTGGTTGATCTGGTGATGGTATTATCTCCGGTAGTGGTAGTGGTTGATCTGGGGATGGTATTATCTCCAGTAGTGGTTGATCTGGGGATGGTAATATCTCCGGTAGTGGTAGTGGTTGATCTGGGGATGGTATTATCTCCGGTAGTGGTAGTGGTTGATCTGGGGATGGTATTATCTCCGGTAGTGGTAGTGGTTGATCTGGGGATGGTATTATCTCCGGTAGTGGTAGTGGTTGATCTGGGGATGGTATTATCTCCAGTAGTGGTAGTGGTTGATCTGGGGATGGTATTATCTCCGGTAGTGGTAGTGGTTGATCTGGGGATGGTATTATCTCCAGTAGTGGTTGATCTGGGGATGGTATTATCTCTGGTAGTGGTAGTGGTTGATCTGGGGATGGTATTATCTCTGGTAGTGGTAGTGGTTGATCTGGGGATGGTATTATCTCCGGTAGTGGTAGTGGTTGATCTGAGGATGGTATTATCTCCGGTAGTGGTAGTGGTTGATCTGGGGATGGTATTATCTCCGGTAGTGGTTGATCGGGGATGGTATTATCTCCGGTAGTGGTTGATCTGGGATGGTATTATCTCCTGTAGTGGTAGTGGTTGATCTGGGGATGGTATTATCTCCAGTAGTGGTAGTGGTTGATCTGGGGATGGTATTATCTCCGGTAGTGGTAGTGGTTGATCTGGGGATGGTATTATCTCCGGTAGTGGTAGTGGTTGATCTGGGGATGGTATTATCTCCAGTAGTGGTTGATCTGGGGATGGTATTATCTCTGGTAGTGGTAGTGGTTGATCTGGGGATGGTATTATCTCTGGTAGTGGTAGTGGTTGATCTGGGGATGGTATTATCTCCGGTAGTGGTAGTGGTTGATCTGAGGATGGTATTATCTCCGGTAGTGGTAGTGGTTGATCTGGGGATGGTATTATCTCCGGTAGTGGTTGATCGGGGATGGTATTATCTCCGGTAGTGGTTGATCTGGGATGGTATTATCTCCAGTAGTGGTAGTGGTTGATCTGGGGATGGTATTATCTCCAGTAGTGGTAGTGGTTGATCTGGGGATGGTATTATCTCCGGTAGTGGTAGTGGTTGATCTGGGGATGGTATTATTTCCGGTAGTGGTAGTGGTTGATCTGAGGATGGTATTATCTCCGGTAGTGGTTGATCTGGGGATGGTATTATCTCCAGTAGTGGTTGATCTGGGGATGGTATTATCTCCGGTAGTGGTAGTGGTTGATCTGGGGATGGTATTATCTCCAGTAGTGGTAGTGGTTGATCTGGGGATGGTATTATCTCCAGTAGTGGTAGTGGTTGATCTGGGGATGGTATTATTTCCGGTAGTGGTAGTGGTTGATCTGAGGATGGTATTATCTCCGGTAGTGGTTGATCTGGGGATGGTATTATCTCCAGTAGTGGTTGATCTGGGGATGGTATTATCTCCAGTAGTGGTAGTGGTTGATCTGGTGATGGTATTATCTCCAGTAGCGGTAGTGGTTGATCTGGGGATGGTATTATCTCCAATAGTGGTTGATCTGGGGATGGTATTATCTCTGGTGGTGGTAGTGGTTGATCTGGGGATGGTATTATCTCCAGTAGTGGTAGTGGTTGATCTGGGGATGGTATTATCTCCAGTAGTGGTTGATCTGGGGATGGTATTATCTCCGGTAGTGGTTGATCTGGGGATGGTATTATCTCCGGTAGTGGTAGTGGTTGATCTGGGGATGGTATTATCTCCAGTAGTGGTAGTGGTTGATCTGGGGATGGTATTATCTCCAGTAGTGGTAGTGGTTGATCTGGGGATGGTATTATCTCCAGTAGTGGTAGTGGTTGATCTGGGGATGGTATTATCTCCGGTAGTGGTAGTGGTTGATCTGGGGATGGTATTATCTCCAGTAGTGGTTGATCTGGGGATGGTATTATCTCCGGTAGTGGTAGTGGTTGATCTGGGGATGGTATATAGTGTGATATATGTTTATCTGGTTTATTTCCAGATCGTGTAGTGTGATATATGTTTATCTGGTTTATTTCCAGATCGTGTAGTGTGATATATGTTTATCTGGTTTATTTCCAGATCGTGTAGTGTGATATATGTTTATCTGGTTTATTTCCAGATCGTGTAGTGTGATATATGTTTATCTGGTTTATTTCCAGATCGTGTAGTGTGATATATGTTTTATCTGTTTATTTCCAGATCGTGTAGTGTGATATATGTTTATCTGGTTTTATTTCCAGATCGTGTAGTGTGATATATGTTTATCTGGTTTATTTCCAGATCGTGTAGTGTGATATATGTTTATCTGGTTTATTTCCAGATCGTGTAGTGTGATATATGTTTATCTGGTTTATTTCCAGATCGTGTAGTGTGATATATGTTTATCTGGTTTATTTCCAGATCGTGTAGTGTGATATATGTTTATCTGGTTTATTTCCAGATCGTGTGTGATATATGTTTATCTGGTTATTTCCAGATCGTGTAGTGTGATATATGTTTATCTGGTTTATTTCCAGATCGTGTAGTGTGATATATGTTTATCTGGTTTATTTCCAGATCGTGTAGTGTGATATATGTTTATCTGGTTTATTTCCAGATCGTGTAGTGTGATATATATGTTTATCTGGTTTATTTCCAGATCGTGTAGTGTGATATATATGTTTATCTGGTTTATTTCCAGATCGTGTAGTGTGATATATATGTTTATCTGGTTTATTTCCAGATCGTGTAGTGTGATATATATGTTTATCTGGTTTATTTCCAGATCGTGTAGTGTGATATATATGTTTATCTGGTTTATTTCCAGATCGTGTAGTGTGATATATGTTTATCTGGTTTATTTCCAGATCGTGTAGTGCGTGAGAGTAACAAGGTGTTTGAGGATGTACTGGAGGACTTCCATTCTCTGGACAGTATCAAGAGTCGTTTTGAGGTGTGGAGACATCTCTACTTCACCTGCTACAGAGATGCTTACATCGGACTGTGTCTGCCCAAATTATTCAACCCCCTAGTACGACTACAGCTCATCACGTGGAACCCTCTACAGGTATGTAATACGGGTGTGTGTGGGGGGTGTGGGGGGGGGGCACAATTCTGGCCACAATTTAATATGACACACCCAAGTAAACAAACAAATGTTTCTCTCTCCCTCTCTAGGAGAAGTGTGCTAACTTCGAGTACATGTTGTGGTTTGAGTCGCTGTTGTTCTATGGCTGTGAGGAGCAGAGTGGGATGAAGAAAGGAGACGTGGACATCAACCTACTGCCGGCTATAGTGGAGAGAGTTATACTGCCAAAACTAGCAGGTAATACATCAACCTACTGTCTGTTATAGTGGAGAGTTATACTGCCAAAACTAGCAGGTAATACATCAACCTACTGTCTGTTATAGTGGAGAGTTATACTGCCAGACCAGCAGGTAATACATCAACCTACTGTCTGTTATAGTGGAGAGTTATACTGCCAAAACTAGCAGGTAATACATCAACCTACTGCCTGTTATAGTGGAGAGTTATACTGCCAGACCAGCAGGTAATACATCAACCTACTGTCTGTTATAGTGGAGAGTTATACTGCCAGACTAGCAGGTATCAACCTACTGTCTTTTATAGTGGAGAGTTATACTGCCAGACTAGCAGGTAATACATCAACCTACTGTCTGTTATAGTGGAGAGTTATACTGCCAGACTAGCAGGTAATACATCAACCTACTGTCTGTTATAGTGGAGAGTTATACTGCCAGACTAGCAGGTAATACATCAACCTACTGTCTGTTATAGTGGAGAGAGTTATACTGCCAGACTAGCAGGTAATACATCAACCTACTGTCTGTTATAGTGGAGAGAGTTATACTGCCAGACTAGCAGGTAACACATCAACCTACTGCCTGTTATAGTGGAGAGTTATACTGCCAGACTAGCAGGTAACACATCAACCTACTGCCTGTTATAGTGGAGAGTTATACTGCCAGACTAGCAGGTAACACATCAACCTACTGCCTGTTATAGTGGAGAGTTATACTGCCAGACTAGCAGGTCATACATCAACCTACTGTCTGTTTATAGTGGAGAGTTATACTGCCAGACTAGCAGGTAACACATCAACCTACTGTCTGTTTATAGTGGAGAGTTATACTGCCAGACTAGCAAGTAACACATCAACCTACTGCCTGTTATAGTGGAGAGTTATACTGCCAGACTAGCAGTTAACACATCAACCTACTGCCTGTTATAGTGGAGAGTTATACTGCCAGACTAGCAGGTAATACATCAACCTACTGTCTGTTATAGTGGAGAGAGTTATACTGCCAGACTAGCAGGTAATACATCAACCTACTGTCTGTTATAGTGGAGAGTTATACTGCCAGACTAGCAGGTCATACATCAACCTACTGCCTGTTATAGTGGAGAGTTATACTGCCAGACTAGCAGGTAATACATCAACCTACTGTCTGTTATAGTGGAGAGTTATACTGCCAGACTAGCAGGTAACACATCAACCTACTGCCTGTTATAGTGGAGAGTTATACTGCCAGACTAGCAGGTAACACATCAACCTACTGTCTGTTATAGTGGAGAGTTATACTGCCAGACTAGCAGGTAATACATCAACCTACTGTCTGTTATAGTGGAGAGTTATACTGCCAGACTAGCAGGTAATACATCAACCTACTGTCTGTTATAGTGGAGAGAGTTATACTGCCAGACTAGCAGGTATCAACCTACTGTCTGTTGTAGTGGAGAGAGTTATACTGCCAGACTAGCAGGTAATACATCAACCTACTGTCTGTTATAGTGGAGAGTTATACTGCCAGACTAGCAGGTTATACATCAACCTACTGTCTGTTATAGTGGAGAGAGTTATACTGCCAGACTAGCAGGTATCAACCTATTGTCTGTTATAGTGGAGAGAGTTATACTGCCAGACTAGCAGGTAATACATCAACCTACTGTCTGTTATAGTGGAGAGTTATACTGCCAGACTAGCAGGTATCAACCTACTGTCTGTTATAGTGGAGAGTTATACTGCCAGACTAGCAGGTATCAACCTACTGTCTGTTATAGTGGAGAGAGTTATACTGCCAGACTAGCAGGTAATACATCAACCTACTGTCTGTTATAGTGGAGAGTTATACTGCCAGACTAGCAGGTATCAACCTACTGCCTGTTATAGTGGAGAGAGTTATACTGCCAGACTAGCAGGTATCAACCTACTGTCTGTTATAGTGGAGAGTTATACTGCCAGACTAGCAGGTAATACATCAACCTACTGTCTGTTATAGTGGAGAGTTATACTGCCAGACTAGCAGGTATCTACCTACTGCCTGTTATAGTGGAGAGAGTTATACTGCCAGACTAGCAGGTATCAACCTACTGTCTGTTATAGTGGAGAGTTATACTGCCAGACTAGCAGGTATCAACCTACTGTCTGTTATAGTGGAGAGAGTTATACTGCCAGACTAGCAGGTATCAACCTACTGTCTGTTATAGTGGAGAGTTATACTGCCAGACTAGCAGGTAACACATCAACCTACTGTCTGTTATAGTGGAGAGTTATACTGCCAGACTAGCAGGTAACACATCAACCTACTGTCTGTTATAGTGGAGAGTTATACTGCCAGACTAGCAGGTAATACATCAACCTACTGTCTGTTATAGTGGAGAGTTATACTGCCAGACTAGCAGGTATCAACCTACTGTCTGTTATAGTGGAGAGAGTTATACTGCCAGACTAGCAGGTAATACATCAACCTACTGTCTGTTATAGTGGAGAGTTATACTGCCAGACTAGCAGGTATCAACCTACTGTCTGTTATAGTGGAGAGTTATACTGCCAGACTAGCAGGTATCAACCTACTGTCTGTTATAGTGGAGAGAGTTATACTGCCAGACTAGCAGGTATCAACCTACTGTCTGTTATAGTGGAGAGTTATACTGCCAGACTAGCAGGTAATACATCAACCTACTGCCTGTTATAGTGGAGAGTTATACTGCCAGACCAGCAGGTAATACATCAACCTACTGTCTGTTATAGTGGAGAGTTATACTGCCAGACTAGCAGGTAATACATCAACCTACTGTCTGTTATAGTGGAGAGTTATACTGCCAGACTAGCAGGTAATACATCAACCTACTGTCTGTTATAGTGGAGAGTTATACTGCCAGACTAGCAGGTATCTACCTACTGCCTGTTATAGTGGAGAGTTATACTGCCAGACTAGCAGGTAACACATCAACCTACTGTCTGTTATAGTGGAGAGTTATACTGCCAGACTAGCAGGTAATACATCAACCTACTGTCTGTTATAGTGGAGAGTTATACTGCCAGACTAGCAGTTAACACATCAACCTACTGCCTGTTATAGTGGAGAGAGTTATACTGCCAGACTAGCAGGTAATACATCAACCTACTGTCTGTTATAGTGGAGAGTTATACTGCCAGACTAGCAGGTAACACATCAACCTACTGTCTGTTATAGTGGAGAGTTATACTGCCAGACTAGCAGGTAATACATCAACCTACTGTCTGTTATAGTGGAGAGTTATACTGCCAGACTAGCAGGTATCAACCTACTGTCTGTTATAGTGGAGAGTTATACTGCCAGACTAGCAGGTAATACATCAACCTACTGTCTGTTATAGTGGAGAGAGTTATACTGCCAGACTAGCAGGTATCAACCTACTGTCTGTTATAGTGGAGAGTTATACTGCCAGACTAGCAGGTAATACATCAACCTACTGTCTGTTATAGTGGAGAGTTATACTGCCAGACTAGCAGGTATCAACCTACTGTCTTTTATAGTGGAGAGAGCTAGTTGTGACTAAATATCACACACAACACATTCTCCATTGATCAGGGAAACCATCCCTTAGACAGCAGAAATGAATTTCTTACGTCTCCCTCTCTCTCCCCTCTCTCTCCCCCTCTGTCTCCCCCTCTCTGTCTCCCCCTCTCTGTCTCCCCCTCTCTGTCTCCCCCTCTCTGTCTCCCCTCTCTGTCTCCCTCTCTGTCTCCCTCTCTGTCTCCCTCTCTGTCTCCCTCTCTGTCTCCCTCTCTGTCTCCCTCTCTGTCTCCCTCTCTGTCTCCCTCTCTGTCTCCCTCTCTGTCTCCCTCTCTGTCTCCCTCTCTGTCTCCCTCTCTGTCTCTCTGTGTCTGTCTCCCTCTCTGTCTCCCTCCCTCTCTCTGTGTCTGTCTCTGCAGTGCTAGCTGAGCAGGTGTGGGATCCTCTGTCCAGTAGTCAGACAACTAGACTAGTGAGCTTTGTGACCAGACTCCTCAGAGGATATCCTACTGTTCTGAATGGAGAGAACAGAAACACACAGGTTAGTCCACACACACACACACACACACACACACACACACACACACACACACACACCCTGCTGTTCTGAAGTCCCTCGGCTGCCTAGTATTGAAATGGAACAGTTTTTTTCTTAACCATTTGATGTTTTTAATGTTTGTTAGATTCTGACAGAGTAAAACTCACGGACGACTAGTAAAGCTCAAACCAAGTTTATTCACCCACTGGGTCAAGCAGACAACGACATGTTTACACAAGTCCATATATTTATATCCTCCTATTAGGCGCAGTCATCTCATTACACATCTAGACGGCCATCTCTGTTGCTAGGCAGGAATTTAGGTGGTGTTTAACAGACCTGTTCCTTGTCACTTCACCTGACCTCGGCCCGTATTCCTCCCTACTCCACGGTTGTCCTTCCTTATCAGTGGTGACTGAACCCAGACTGTTGCCCTTTGACCCTCTCCATAGGATCCATGAGATTTAACAGTAACATGTTCTGACAGACTTAACTTTTCACCCTCCTCTTTATCACTCAGTAACTTTCTGTAGGCCTCGTTCTCATCCACCCTCCACCTTTCTCACTCAGTAACTTTCTGTAGGCCTCGTTCTCATCCACCCTCCTCTTTATCACTCAGTAACTTTCTGTAGGCCTCGTTCTCATCCACCCTCCACCTTTCTCACTCAGTAACTTTCTGTAGGCCTGGTTCTCATCCACCCTCCACCTTTATCACTCAGTAACTTTCTGTAGGCCTGGTTCTCATCCACCCTCCACCTTTATCACTCAGTAACTTTCTGTAGGCCTCGTTCTCATCCACCCTCCTCTTTATCACTCAGTAACTTTCTGTAGGCCTGGTTCTCATCCACCCTCCACCTTTCTCACTCAGTAACTTTCTGTAGGCCTGGTTCTCATCCACCCTCCACCTTTATCACTCAGTAACTTTCTGTAGGCCTCGTTCTCATCCACCCTCCACCTTTCTCACTCAGTAACTTTCTGTAGGCCTCGTTCTCATCCACCCTCCTCTTTATCACTCAGTAACTTTCTGTAGGCCTCGTTCTCATCCACCCTCCACCTTTCTCACTCAGTAACTTTCTGTAGGCCTGGTTCTCATCCACCCTCCTCTTTCTCACTCAGTAACTTTCTGTAGGCCTCGTTCTCATCCACCCTCCTCTTTATCACTCAGTAACTTTCTGTAGGCCTGGTTCTCATCCACCCTCCACCTTTCTCACTCAGTAACTTTCTGTAGGCCTGGTTCTCATCCACCCTCCACCTTTATCACTCAGTAACTTTCTGTAGGCCTCGTTCTCATCCACCCTCCACCTTTCTCACTCAGTAACTTTCTGTAGGCCTCGTTCTCATCCACCCTCCTCTTTATCACTCAGTAACTTTCTGTAGGCCTCGTTCTCATCCACCCTCCACCTTTCTCACTCAGTAACTTTCTGTAGGCCTCGTTCTCATCCACCCTCCACCTTTCTCACTCAGTAACTTTCTGTAGGCCTCGTTCTCATCCACCCTCCACCTTTCTCACTCAGTAACTTTCTGTAGGCCTCGTTCTCATCCACCCTCCTCTTTATCACTCAGTAACTTTCTGTAGGCCTCGTTCTCATCCACCCTCCACCTTTCTCACTCAGTAACTTTCTGTAGGCCTCGTTCTCATCCACCCTCCACCTTTCTCACTCAGTAACTTTCTGTAGGCCTGGTTCTCATCCACCCTCCACCTTTCTCACTCAGTAACTTTCTGTAGGCCTCGTTCTCATCCACCCTCCACCTTTCTCACTCAGTAACTTTCTGTAGGCCTCGTTCTCATCCACCCTCCACCTTTATCACTCAGTAACTTTCTGTAGGCCTGGTTCTCATCCACCCTCCTCTTTCTCACTCAGTAACTTTCTGTAGGCCTGGTTCTCATCCACCCTCCTCTTTATCACTCAGTAACTTTCTGTAGGCCTCGTTCTCATCCACCCTCCCTTGACCCCAACACACTACATTTATTATACATGTAAAGTCATCAATATGTTCTGGTAACATAAGTATATTCCAAGCTGGATTCTAACGTGATCATGGTCTCACCCTTACCTCTCTCCCCACACCCCTCCCCCTGCCTCTCTCCCCACACCCCTCCCCCTTACCTCTCTCCCCACACCCCTCCCCCTTACCTCTATCCCCACACCCCTCCCCCTTACCTCTATCCCCACACCCCTCCCCCTGCCTCTCTTACCTCCACCTCCATCTCACCTCTCAACTCCATCTCACCTCTCTCTCCCTCACCTCTCCCCCTCGCTCACCTCTCCCCCTGCCTCTCTCACCTCCTTCTCCATCTCACCTCTCCCCCTGCCTCTCACCTCTCCCCCTGCCCTCTCACCTCTCCCCCTGCCTCTCTCACCTCCTTCTCCATCTCACCTCTCCCCCTGCCTCTCACCTCTCCCCCTGCCTCTCACCTCTCCCCCTGCCTCTCAACTCCATCTTACCTCTCTCTCCCTCACCTCTCTCTCCCTCTCTCACCTCTCCCCCTGCCTCTCTCACCTTCTCCATCTCACCTCTCCCCCTGCCTCTCACCTTCTCCATCTCACCTCTCCCCCTGCCTCTCACCTCTCCCCCTGCCTCTCAACTCCATCTCACCTCTCTCTCCCTCTCTCACCTCTCCCCCTGCCTCTCTCACCTCCTTCTCCATCTCACCTCTCTCCCTCCTCCAGGAGTTTCTGAAGACCATCGTATTGAGGACCAGAAGGACTCTCGATGACGACGTGTTTTTACCTCTTTACCCTAAGAAGTGAGTCACAAACACTGTTCCTCTACTTGTCCCCTAGTTTCTAAAATTCATTCCTGGTACACGTTTTGTTGTTTTTATCCCCCCCCCCCTAGCCCGACACAGCTGATTCACATAATCAACTCATCGAGCTAAGGGGGAAATAAACAGAACGTTCAGCCAGGGTGTTAATACGAGTTTAAAAATGCTCCTGTGACACAGTGAGAGAGAGAGAGATCCACTATTCAATGTCTTGAGAAGCCATTCGATTGGTTAGAGGAAGTATCTCTGTTTTTGGTGTCTTCCAGTGTGTTGGAGAATAAGAACAGTGGTCCGTACCTCTTCTTCCAAAGACAGTTCTGGTCCTGTGTCAAGGTAAGGTCTCTCCTTCCAGTTCTCTGCTGCCTATGACTGGAACGAACTACAAAAATCTCTGAAACTGGAAACACTTATCTCCCTCACTAGCTTTAAGCACCAGCTGTCAGAGCAGCTCACAGATCACTGCACCTGTACATTGTTCTCAACTAGCCTACCTGGTTAAATAAAGGACTTGTTCTCAACTTGCCTACCTGGTTAAATAAAGGACTTGTTCTCAACTAGCCTACCTGGTTAAATAAAGGACTTGTTCTCAACTAGCCTACCTGGTTAAATAAAGGACTTGTTCTCAACTTGCCTACCTGGTTAAATAAAGGACTTGTTCTCAACTAGCCTACCTGGTTAAATAAAGGACTTGTTCTCAACTAGCCTACCTGGTTAAATAAAGGACTTGTTCTCAACTTGCCTACCTGGTTAAATAAAGGACTTGTTCTCAACTAGCCTACCTGGTTAAATAAAGGACTTGTTCTCAACTAGCCTACCTGGTTAAATAAAGGACTTGTTCTCAACTAGCCTACCTGGTTAAATAAAGGACTTGTTCTCAACTTGCCTACCTGGTTAAATAAAGGACTTGTTCTCAACTAGCCTACCTGGTTAAATAAAGGACTTGTTCTCAACTTGCCTACCTGGTTAAATAAAGGTGAAATAAAATAAGGGGAAGAACTGACTGGTTACCAGGACCACAGCACGGCTCTAATGGGACATCGTTTAACTTGTCGCATATTATTGCAACCCTTTTGAGTTTAGATATGTTTTTATTTTTGTTGTTGTTGTTGTATTAGTTGCATCGGTACGAGCTGTACATTCTACATGGTCACCTCATAAAAAATATTTAAAAAATACGCATTTTTTTCCTAGGAGGTTAAAACCATGATTTGGTCAAACCGTGAAATATATTATCCTCCTAATTCCTCTAATGAATGTGTCTCCTTGTCTGTATCTGTTTCGCTGGGGCCTGCTGCGTTCTGTATGCCACCCCTACTTTGTCACAACACAACTGATTGGCTCAAATTTATTAAGAAGGAAAGAAATTCCACAAATTAACTTTTTAACAAGGCACACCTGTTAATTGAAATGCATTCCAGGTGACTACCTCATGAAGCTGGTTGAGAGAATGCCAAGAGTGTGCAAAGCTGTTATCAAGGCAAAGGGTGGCTACTTTGAAGAATCTGAAATATAAAATATATTTTGATTTAGAACTTTTTGTTTTTGGTTACTACATTATTCCTTATGTGTTATTTCATAGTTTTGATATCTTCACTATTATTCTACAATGTAGAAAACAACAGTAAAAATAAAGAAAAACTCTTGAATGAGTAGGTGCTATATTTAAGTACTGTATTTAAGCACAACATGCAACAATTTAAAAGATTTTACTGAGTTACAGTTCGTAGAAGGAAATCAGTCAACTGAAATAAATTAATTAGGACCTAATCTATGGATTTCACATGACTCAGCGGAGACACAACCATGGGTGGGCTTTGGAGGGCACAGGCCCCGCCCACTGGGGAGTCGGGCCCCCCCACCCACTCCACTGGGGGGTCGGGGCCCCCCACCCACTCCACTGGGGGATCGGGGCGCACCCAATCAGAATTAGTTTTTCCCCCCACAAAAGGGCTTTATTACTGACCCTATACTGACAGCGGTCTGGGTTCAGGGCAAGAAGGTTTCTTTGCCTTTCTGACAGTTGATGAGTCTCTTTGGTGTGTCATCTGCCTTGTCTCTAAAACTAAGAACTATGTATTTGGTCCAAATCATTCCCTAAGTTCTAGTCCTCAGCTGAATCTGGTAATGAATGGTGTGGCTGTTGAACAAGTTGAGGAGACTAAATTACTTGTCGTTACCTTAGATTGTAAACTGTCATGGTCAAAACATATAGATTAAGTGGTTGTAAAGATGGGGAGAGGTCTGTCTGTAATGAAGAGATGCTCTGTTGAATTAGTCTGCTTTTGCAACAGCTAATAGGGATCCTAATAAAATACCAAATATAGCCTCAAAACTTACAATATATAAAATAACAAAAACATATATATATTGTGTGACGGCATGAAGAAAAAAATCTATAGTACGACCAAATGATAGGCTGATGCCACGAACTGGAAAAGTTACTGGTACCAGCAGGGGAAAATGTTAGTTGGGAGCCCTGATAGTGGTCATGCTGTAATTCACAGAAATATCAGCTT
>NC_042968.1:94344444-94386944 GCF_901001165.1 Salmo trutta | reverse complement strand
TGCGTGTGTGTACCACGTGTCTGAGAGGAGGAATGCTGATCTAGGGACGAGTCCCCTCCAGATATTGGGTATTTTATTCACTATGATCTATAAGGAAAAACTGATCCTAGAGCAGCTTGATACATACAGCCTCTGGTTTTCATTGGTGCGTTTGAAATGTCCTACTGTTCCGTGTCTCAACTCTTAGACTTCATTTACACTTTACATTTTATTAAACCATTAACTGGTCTTTTGACCAATTTAGCTCAGCTCTTTCTCAGAGCTGAGCTAAATTGGTCAAAAGACCAGTTAATGGTGAAATAAATATCATAGACCAATATGGGGCGGCAGGTAGCCTAGTGGTTAGATCGTTTTGGGACAGTAACCGAAAGGTTGCAAGATCGAATCCCCCCCAACAACGCAGTTAACCCACTGTTCCCCGGTAGGCCGTCATTGAAAATTAGAATTTGTTCTTAACTGACTTGAATAAATAAAGTGAAATAAATATCAGAATTGGGCTGCATCTAACGTGCACTCTGCCCAAAACTGGTGAAAAAGTTACTAAATACACTTTACCAAGACAAATGGGAGTATTCATGATCTGTACCATTGGGGTATTTCTCCATTAACATGTTCAACACCTGTTGATGTTCTGACCTATAAAACATCTGATAATAAACACCAAGCTCTGATGTCCTGACCTATAATACATCTGATAATAAACACCAAGCTCTGATGTCCTGACCGATAAAACATCTGATAATAAACACCAAGCTCTGATGATGTTCTGACCTATAAAACATCTGATAATAAACACCAAGCTCTGATGATGTTCTGACCTATAAAACATCTGATAATAAACACCAAGCTCTGATGATGTCCTGACCTATAATACATCTGATAATAAACACCAAGCTCTGATGTCCTGACCTATAATACATCTGATAATAAACACCAAGCTCTGATGTCCTGACCGATAAAACATCTGATAATAAACACCAAGCTCTGATGATGTTCTGACCTATAAAACATCTGATAATAAACACCAAGCTCTGATGTCCTGACCTATAATACAGCTGATAATAAACACCAAGCTCTGATGTCCTGACCTATAATACATCTGATAATAAACACCAAGCTCTGATGTTCTGACCTATAAAACATCTGATAATAAACACCAAGCTGTGTTCCAAACTAAACAGCTAGAGGTGTGTTCGCTCTAGTTCCTCAATCAGCCTGTGGCTGTATCTAGCTGATGATCCCTGCCTTACTACCATCATGGACACCACCATGATGATGCCCTACTACCACCTAGACACCATGAGGATGACCTACTACCTCCTAAACAACATGATGACCTACTACCTCCTAAACAACATGATGACCTACTACCTCCTAGACAACATGATGACCTACTACCTCCTAGACAACATGATGACCTACTACCTCCTAGACAACATGATGATGACCTACTACCTCCTAGACAACATGATGCCCTACTACCTCCTAGACAACATGATGATGCCCTACTACCTCCTAGACAACATGATGACCTACTACCTCCTAGACAACATGATGATGACCTACTACCTCCTAGACAACATGATGACCTACTACCTCCTAGACAACATGATGATGACCTACTACCTCCTAGACAACATGATGACCTACTACCTCCAAGACAACATGATGATGCCCTACTACCTCCTAGACAACATGATGATGACCTACTACCTCCTAGACAACATGATGATGCCCTACTACCTCCTAGACAACATGATGATGACCTACTACCTCCTAGACAACATGATGACCTACTACCTCCTAGACAACATGATGATGACCTACTACCTCCTAGACAACATGATGATGACCTACTACCTCCGAGACAACATGATGATGACCTACTACCTCCTAGACAACATGATGACCTACTACCTCCAAGACAACATGAAGATGCCCTACTACCTCCTAGACAACATGATGATGACCTACTACCTCCTAGACAACATGATGATGCCCTACTACCTCCTAGACAACATGATGATGACCTACTACCTCCTAGACAACATGATGATGACCTACTACCTCCTAGACAACATGATGATGCCCTACTACCTCCGAGACAACATGAAGATGCCCTACTACCTCCTAGACAATATGATGATGCCCTACTACCTCCTAGACAACATGATGACCTACTACCTCCTAGACAACATGATGACCTACTACCTCCTAGACAACATGATGATGACCTACTACCTCCTAGACAACATGATGATGACCTACTACCTCCGAGACAACATGATGATGACCTACTACCTCCTAGACAACATGATGACCTACTACCTCCTAGACAACATGATGACCTACTACCTCCTAGACAACATGATGACCTACTACCTCCAAGACAACATGAAGATGCCCTACTACCTCCTAGACAACATGATGATGCCCTACTACCTCCTAGACAACATGATGACCTACTACCTCCTAGACAACATGATGATGACCTACTACCTCCTAGACAACATGATGACCTACTACCTCCTAGACAACATGATGATGCCCTACTACCTCCTAGACAACATGATGATGACCTACTACCTCCTAGACAACATGATGATGCCCTACTACCTCCTAGACAACATGATGATGCCGTACTACAGTACCAGTCAAAAGTTTGGACACCCCTACTCATTTAAGGGTTTTTCTTTATTTTTACTATTTTCTACATTGTAGAATAATAAGTGAAGACATCAAAACTATGAAATAATCATGTAGTAACCAAAAAAGTGTTAAACAAATCAAAATATATTTTATATTCTTCAAAGTAGCCTGCCTTTACCAGGGAAGTACACATACACAAATGTACAGTGAGTGCTTCAACACACTGACTCAAACACCTAGACACAGTTTAGCTGTGGTGTATATCTGTATATCTCTGTGAGTTTAGCTCACACCACCAGGTGTATATCTCTGTGAGTTTAGCTCACACCACCAAGTGTATATCTCTGTGAGTTTAGCTCACACCACCAGGTGTATATCTCTGTGAGTTTAGCTCACACCACCAGGTGTATATCTCTGTGAGTTTAGCTCACACCACCAAGTGTATATCTCTGTAAGTTTAGCTCACACCACCAGGTGTATATCTCTGTGAGTTTAGCTCACACCACCAGGTGTATATCTCTGTGAGTTTAGCTCACACCACCAGGTGTATATCTCTGAGTTTAGCT
Organism: Salmo trutta; assembly: GCF_901001165.1. NCBI lineage: Eukaryota > Metazoa > Chordata > Actinopteri > Salmoniformes > Salmonidae > Salmo > Salmo trutta. The sequence continues at coordinate 94,383,729 of NC_042968.1, read as the reverse complement.
CACACCACCAGGTGTATATCTCTGTGAGTTTAGCTCACACCATCAGGTGTGTATCTCTGTGAGTTTAGCTCACACCACCAGGTGTATATCTCTATGTGAGTGTATATTTAAAAACCACGTGTGTGTGTGTGTGTGTGTGTGTGTGTGTGTGTGTGTGTGTGTGTGTGTGTGTGTGTGTGTGTGTGTGTGTGTGTGTGTGTGTGTGTGTGTGTGTGTGTGTGTGCAGTGCCTTCGAAAAGTATTCAGACCCCTTTACTTTTTCCACATTTTGTTACATTACAGCCTTATTCTAAAATGTATTTAAATAGTTTCCCCCCTCAATCGACACACAATACCCCATAATGACATCACAATACCCCATAATGACATCACAATACCCCATAATGACATCACAATACCCCATAATCACAAAGCAAAAACATGTTTGTTTTTTTCTCGACAATTTATTAAAAATAAAAACAGATTTCACATTTACATAAGTATTCAGACCCTTTACTCAGTACTTTGTTGAAGCACCTTTGGCAGCGATTACAGCCTCTAGTCTTCTTGGGTATTACACTACAAGCTTGGCACACCTGTATTTCGGGAGTTTCTCCCATTCTTCTCTGCAGATCCTCTCAAACTCTGTCAGGTAAGCAAAAGTCATTCCAATACCTAGAAATAGTAAATCCCCCTTTACTGGTTCAAATTAGCCTGTTAGCAACCCAATGGTGTTTGACCAGATACAATGCTATTTTACAGTATACAAATTGACAACAGACTTTCAGCACACTTATAGGGAAGGACACTCAACAAGCACAGCACTTACACAAATAACGTGATGATTGGCTGAGAGAAATTGATGATAAAAAGATTGTAGGGCTGTTTTGTTAGACTTCAGTGCAGTTTTTGACATTATCGATCATAGTCTGCTGCTAGAAAAATGTGTGTTATGGCTTTACACCCCCTGCTATAATGTGGATAAAGAGTTACCTGTCTAACAGAGCACAGAGGGTGTTCTTTACTGGAAGCCTCTCCAACATAATCCAGGGAGAATCAGGAATTCCCCAGGGCAGCTGTCTAGGCCCCTTACTTTTTTCAATCTTTACTAGCAACATGCTTTGAGTAAAGCCAGTGTGTCTATGTATGCGGATTACTCAACACTATACACGTCTGCTACCACAGCGACTGAAATGACTGCAACACTTAACAAAGAGCTGAAAGAAAACACTAATATGTCAATCTCTCCTGGCTGAAAGTGGAGGAGAGATTGACTTCATCACTACTTTTATTTATGAGAGGTATTGACATGTTGAATGCACCGAGCTGTCTGTCTAAACTACTGGCACACAGCTCAGACACCCATGCATACCCCACAAGACATGCCACCAGAGGTCTGTCTAAACTACTGGCACACAGCTCAGACACCCATCCATACCCCACAAGACATGCCACCAGAGGTCTGTCTAAACTACTAGCACACAGCTCGGACACCCATACATACCCCACAAGACATGCCACCAGAGGTCTGTCTAAACTACTGGCACGCAGCTCAGACACCCATGCATACCCCACAAGACATGCCACCAGTGGTCTGTCTAAACTACTGGCACACAGCTCAGACACCCATCCATACCCCACAAGACATGCCACCAGAGGTCTGTTTAAACTACTGGCACACAGCTCAGACACCCATGCATACCCCACAAGACATGCCACCAGAGGTCTCTTCACAGTCCCCAAGTCCAGAACAGACTATGGGAGGCACACAGTACTACATAGAGCCATGACTACATGGAACTCTATTCCACATCAGGTAACTGATGCCAGCAGTAAAATTACATTTAAAAAACATAAAAATACACCTTATGGAACAGCGGAGAATGTGAATCAACACAAAGACACATGCATACACACACACGATAACATACACACTATACACACATGTACACATGGATTTTGTGTTATAGATATGTGGTAGTAGAGTAGGGGCCTGAGGGCACACACTCAGTGTTTTGTGATATCTGTTATGAATGTATTGTAATGTTTTTTTATTTTTATTGTATAACTGCCTTAATTTTGCCGGACCCCAGGAAGAGTAGCTAATGGGGATCCATAATAAATACAAATACCTGCCCAAATGCATAGTGCCAACTGTAAAGTTTGGTGGAGGAGGAATAATGGTCTGGGGCTGTTTTTCATGGTTCGGGCCCCTTAGTTCCAGTAAAGGGAACAGCATACAGCATACAATGACATTCTAGATGATTCTGTGCTTCCAACTTTGTGGCAACAGTTTAGAGAAGGCCCTTTCCTGTTTCAGCATGACAATGCCCCTGTGCACAAAGAGAGGTCCATACAGAAAGGGTTTGTCGGGATCGCTGTGTAAGAACTTGACTGGCCTGCACAGAGCCCTAACCTCAACCCCATCGAACACCTTTGGGATGAATTGGAACTGCGACTGTGAACCAGGCCTAATCACCCAACATCAGTGCCCGACCTCACTAATGCTCTTGTGGCTGAATGGAAGCAAGTCCCTGCAGCAATGTTCCAACATCTAGTGGAAAGCCTTCCCAGAAGAGTGGAGGCTGTTATAGCAGCAATGTTCCAACATCTAGTGGAATGCCTTCCCAGAAGAGTGGAGGCTGTTATAGCAGCAAAAGGGGGGACCAACTCCATATTAATGTCCATGATTTTGGAATGAGATGTTCTACGAGCAGGTGTCCACATACTCTTGTCGTTTTTCAAGGTATTGTTAAATAAATGTTAATAAATGTTACCCTAATTCAGAGTGGAAGAGGTGACATGTCCCCATGCTGCACCAATCAGGGCCTGTCTTCATGCTACACCAACCAGGGCCTGTCTACATGCTACACCAATCAGGGCCTGTCTACATGCTGCACCAATCAGGGCCTGTCTACATGTTCCACCAACCAGGGCCTGTCTTCATGCTCCACCAATCAGGGCCTGTCTTCATGCTGCACCAATCAGGGCCTGTCCTCATGCTCCACCAATCAGGGCCTGTCCTCATGCTGCACCAATCAGGGCCTGTCTACATGCTGCACCAACCAGGGCCTGTCCCTATGCTCCACCAATCAGGGCCTGTCTTCATGCTCCACCAATCAGGGCCTGTCCCCATGCTGCACCAACCAGGGCCTGTCCCTATGCTCCACCAATCAGGGCCTGTCTTCATGCTCCACCAATCAGGGCCTGTCCCCATGCTGCACCAACCAGGGCCTGTCCCTATGCTCCACCAATCAGGGCCTGTCTTCATGCTCCACCAATCAGGGCCTGTCCCTATGCTCCACCAATCAGGGCCTGTCTTCATGCTCCACCAATCAGGGCCTGTCTTTGCACATCCTAAACTTGAGTATAAACAGAATATTTCCTACTTTATTAAAGTAGCTCCCTAGTCCTCTGTTTGTTTATCTTTTGCTATTTCCATGTTGTGTGTGTCTGTGTGTGTGTGTGTGTGTGTGTGTCTGTGTGTGTGTGTGTGTGTGTGTGTGTGTCTGTGTGTGTACGTGTGTGTGTGTGTTTGTGTGTATGTGTCTGTGTGTGTGTGTGTACGTGTGTGTGTGTGTGTGTGTGTATGTGTCTGTGTGTGTACGTGTGTGTGTGTTTGTGTATGTGTCTGTGTGTGTCTGTGTGTGTGTGTACGTGTGTGTGTGTGTGTATGTGTCTGTGTGTGTGTGTCTGTGTGTGTGTGTACGTGTGTGTGTGTGTGTTTGTGTGTCTGTGTGTGTCTGTGTGTGTGTGTGTATGTGTCTGTGTGTGTGTCTCTCTGTGTGTGTGTGTGTGTTTGTGTGTATGTGTCTGTGTGTGTCTGTGTGTGTGTGTGTGTGTGTGTGTGTACGTGTGTGTGTGTGTATGTGTCTGTGTGTGTGTGTGTCTGTGTCTGTGTGTGTGTGTGTGTGTGTACGTGTGTGTGTGTGTGTGCGTGTGTGTGTGTGTGCGTGCGTGTGCGTGTGTGTGTGTGTGTGTGTGTGTGTGTCCCCTCTGTAAAGGTTAATTCTATAATCCTGTCTTGTCATAAACGCTGTAGTCATGTACAGTAGCTATTGCTATAAATAAAAACCAGCTTTTCAGGATGTTGACTCCATAGAGTTTTTGTTTTTCCGATGCCTCAGTCACAATAGTAACCAATTCAATGACAGTAACACTGCAGTGTTTATTAAATAAACCGAAGCGCAAAAGAATGACATATTATAAAGAGTTTAACAGGATCTCTGTCTGTGACAGCAACATGCTAATGATTGACAGTTCTTGGCTCTTACATCATCAGTCACTACACCAGTCATGTGCCCCGTTGACCCCCGTTGCCGTCATGACATCACATGACCGTAAGTCACTGGTTGGACCACCCTTCAGGAAGGAAGCTCTGTTCTCTTTATCATACAAGTCAGTAGTAAACAGATTATAACTCGTCCTTTTTCTTCTTCAGCAATCTACCTTGTGTTTAGTCAGGTTAAGTTATTCAATAATAATTCAACAAATAATATTTTGTATAATATATTTCTTCAATAATAACCTGGTTATTGAAATATACACTCAAGGTTTTTCAACGTTTTGACAGTGAACATTTTCAGTTTCATTTGCTTGCGCGCTGATCAGTCCAACATTTTCATGGATAAGGTTGACTTGTGACCTTAGAAGATCAGCTGTCATGTGATGTAAAGCGTTGCCAATCACATTTAACGAGGGTGTGTGTGTGTGTGTGTGTGTGTGTGTGTGTGTGTGTGTGTGTGTGTGTGTGTGTGTGTATGTATGTATGCTTCACTACACAGGTCTGAACCTGAAAATGTTCTTACCGCTCAGCTACTGGTCAACTATCCGTGGGAACAACTATTGGGACAAATGTACTGAAGGTAAACGCTTTAAACTTTAAAACCTCTTGAGTTAACAAAAATGAATGGGCAGGCTAGATGTTGTTTTAAACCTCTCAAATGAAACACAAACTACAAGTATGACTGATATTATTGTAGTGAACAATCAGCGATAGCAGACCTCCGGTGTGAAAGGCTACGCATCTCGCCAATAGGTTTAGATCACTTGGTTGTTCTTGTAACGTGGCTCATAGGGATGATCGCTATGTTGCCCTGCAGTGGATATATACATTATTACATCACGGTTTCGTAACAGTTCCTGAAAAAGGCTTTATTGCCTCAGAGAGGGTATTATAAGGTCAACAGCTATACACGGAGTTCCGTGTGAGGGAATTAGAAGATACCGTTTTAATCATCTGTTCCGGGACAAAATATCTATTTCTTTGTAGGAATTGACATCAGTCCCTACCAGACCTATAAAAAGGTAAAATACAATAACATGTTAAATAAATGTTCGTCATATAATTCTGGACACAAGTTGTACCAAACAAAGCGTCTGTGGGCCGGTGCAGTGGAATTCATACAACTAACTAGTGCCTCAACATGTTTACATTTTAATTGAACAATTACTCATAACTTCATAATACATTTTAACACTATAAGACAAATAATCCTTAATTATAAGGTCATGGAAACCCTTCTCTGTTTGAAAGAATATTTGTAAAGGAAACAGGGGGTAAAAGCTTTATTTATTCACAAGATGAATATTATAATGAATTTGATCCTGTGCTGTGCCATTTCAGTAAATCTCACACGGATATGGACCAGTCCACTATTCTACAGCTCCCAAGCGTTCTGTGTGTATAAGTGTTTTACTAGTCTATTCTTCATGGCCCCCCCCCTCTATCCTTTATTTTATCCACTCAAATATAGACTGTCGGCCTTTAGGTGAATGGCAGGATGGCTGTAGACAGTTGGTACAGTATAGAGTATTTACACATGTTAACAGTGTATCCATAGAAATCAAATTATATTTACAGTCACTGAGGCTAATTTTATGTATTTAAATAAATTTTTAAATAACTGATGTAAATTCACTTTGTGTGAATAATAATAATAATAATTCTTAAATAATAATGTTTAAATAATCTGAGGAATTACCTTCAACTTTCTCTGATATGACTTGAGAACCAAGTTCCTTCCTGGAACTTCCTGACTGGTTTGGGTATCAGGTTGTACTCCAAGAGAGAGGGCCAGGATGGCATTTTGTGGTTAAGGTTTAATCAACTATGTACACCTTATACTTACAACACAACTTATTTTACTTCAATATTAAGTAAAAATGCTAGAAGGGATGTTCAGATAGCTGACTTTTTAAATAGGTGTTATTTGGAATGAGTACTTTTACTTTTCCCACAGTAAAACGACACCACCTCTAAAATGAGTCTCTCAGAGGTGAACGAGGAGGGCGCTGATGCAAACAGGCGTATCTTTGAAGACCACGACGCTGTAAGAGAAGCTGAAAGGTGAGCGCAAAAAAAAGAAACGACAGCGTGCTTCCTTTGCAACCGACAAGGTACGTTGTTAATATTTCTAATGTTATTCTTTAATAACTTGAGATTTCATCCTTAATTATATAGTCATTAAATGAACGTCTCTAAGAGACCAAGACAGGTAAGAACATGAAGTGACTGGTGTGGTGGTTAATTTCTGTATTTACTAAATGAGGAGAGAAACAAAATTCACACACCAGTCAGAGTTATACATAAACTACATCTTTAATAATTAAGAGCTTTGCAATAGCACTTGACTTTCAACGATGCACCATTTCTAATGAACCATTGAAAAGTGACAACACAAAAGTACAAAGATTTTTTTATAGCCAAGATACACCCCTCTCAACGTACATGACGAACCACAGATACATAGAATGGGTCAAAAGGTTAAGATTTGTATGAAAGGTATCTATAAAACATAGCAGACAGCAACTGCTGTGTCAATAGTTTTCATTGTATAGAGACCAGTGTCTGGTCCTCCTACTCCAAACTGGACCCGTCTCTTCCTGGTACGGTATAGAACAGACCAGTGTCTGGTCCTCCTACTCCAAACTGGACCCGTCTCTTCCTGGTACGGTATAGAACAGACCAGTGTCTGGTCCTCCTACTCCAAACTGGACCCGTCTCTTCCTGGTACGGTATAGAACAGAAACATTACCTCATGTTCTTTGGAATGCTCTGTAGGTTTTATCACCCAAAAGATATCGTAAATATCCTCTGTCAGTGCTATCTCATAGAGGCCCATCCTCAATAGAACACACACACAATAGTTAACAGAATACTCTATTCTGTCGAATAAAACAACCATTATAATACAATTGATTGATTCTCCTGAGACTTTCCCACTGAACTAGTTCCTCTATTGATAGTCTAGATATTGAAGCACAGACTCAGTATTCTACACCCCTGTGGGCTTGAATGTTCTGGTCTGTGTTTATCTAACAGGCTCCATCAGAAGAGACCAGTCTCCCCTGTACACAGCTGTCTGTCCATGAAGAGTGACTGGTCTAAGGATGTACCTCTATTTTTCGGGCCGGAGAGACCAGTCTCCCCTGTACACAGCTGTCTGTCCATGAAGAGTGACTGGTCTAAGGATGTACCTCTATTTTTCGGGCCGGAGAGACCAGTCTCCCCTGTACACAGCTGTCTGTCCATGAAGAGTGACTGGTCTAAGGATGTACCTCTATTTTTCGGGCCGGAGAGACCAGTCTCCCCTGTACACAGCTGTCTGTCCATGAAGAGTGACTGGTCTAAGGATGTACCTCTATTTTTCGGGCCGGAGAGAGCAGTCTCCCCTGTACACAGCTGTCTGTCCATGAAGAGTGACTGGTCTAAGGATGTACCTCTATTTTTCGGGCCGGAGAGACCAGTCTCCCCTGTACACAGCTGTCTGTCCATGAAGAGTGACCAGTCACTGGATGCACCAACAGAACCAAAGTAAGTTGTATATGTGTTTCCGGAGCGGCAACAATGTTAGTGGGGGGGGGGGGGGGGGCGGCACGTAACCTAGCGGTTAGAGAGGCAAGCTAGCAGCTGGACAATTGCTAGTTCGAAAACCCGTGGTCTGACAGTAAAAATCTAGCCTAAAGTGAGCTGGAAACTAGAAGGTTGCTGGAATCAAATTGTAGATGCCACATTGCTTGCCGTTGTGTCCTTGAGCATGGTACTTTACAACTTTCCAGAGGCACCCAGTGTGGAAATTATTGGCTAACTTGATAAAAAGTGCATAAAATATATCATGCAAATACTGAGCTATATTGTACACAAAAAAAACGTTGGAAAATTATATTATTTTATACTAATAAAAGTAATTTTACATTGACATTTTTTATTTGTTTTTTAAATATTATTTTTTCTCTCAAAAACATAAGGGTTAAAATGATTGCCACCATGGTTCAGTACTACGGCACCCTCCCCTTACGAGGATAAATATATATATGATAATATGATAATGTCCCTGATAAATATATATATGATAATATGATAATGTCCCTGATAAATATATATATGATAATATGATAATGTCCCTGATAAATATATATATGATAATATGATAATGTCCCTGATAAATATATATATGATAATATGATAATGTCCCTGATAAATATATATATGATAATATGATAATGTCCCTGATAAATATATATATGATAATATGATAATGTCCCTGATAAATATATATATGATAATATGATAATGTCCCTGATAAATATATATATGATAATATGATAATGTCCCTGATAAATATATATATGATAATATGATAATGTCCCTGATAAATATATATATGATAATATGATAATGTCCCTGATAAATATATATATGATAATATGATAATGAGGAGGATAAATATATATATGATAATGTCCCTGAACCTAAAATGTTTTATCACATCCTTCTTTTTAAACCCACCACTGACCGGGTCCAATCCAGGTGCTGTTTATTAAACTCCACTGACCGGGTCCAATCCAGGTGCTGTTTATTAAACTCCACTGACCGGGTCCAATCCAAGTGCTGTTTATTAAACTCCACAGCGCCGGGTCCAATCCAAGTGCTGTTTATTAAACCCACCACAGCGCCGGGTCCAATCCAGGTGCTGTTTATTAAACTCCACAGCGCCGGGTCCAATCCAGGTGCTGTTTATTAAACTCCACAGCGCCGGGTCCAATCCAGGTGCTGTTTATTAAACCCCACAGCACCGGGTCCAATCCAGGTGCTGTTTATTAAACTCCACTGACCGGGTCCAATCCAGGTGCTGTTTATTAAACTCCACAGCGCCGGGTCCAATCCAGGTGCTGTTTATTAAACCCACCACAGCGCCGGGTCCAATCCAGGTGCTGTTTATTAAGCCCACCACAGCGCCGGGTCCAATCCAGGTGCTGTTTATTAAACCCACCACAGCGCCGGGTCCAATCCAGGTGCTGTTTATTAAACTCCACAGCGCCGGGTCCAATCCAGGTGCTGTTTATTAAACTCCACTGACCGGGTCCAATCCAGGTGCTGTTTATTAAACTCCACTGACCGGGTCCAATCCAGGTGCTGTTTATTAAACTCCACAGCGCCGGGTCCAATCCAGGTGCTGTTTATTAAACTCCACAGCGCCGGGTCCAATCCAGGTGCTGTTTATTAAACTCCACAGCGCCGGGTCCAATCCAGGTGCTGTTTATTAAACCCACCACAGCGCCGGGTCCAATCCAGGTGCTGTTTATTAAACTCCACAGCGCCGGGTCCAATCCAGGTCCTGTTTATTAAACTCCACTTACCGGGTCCAATCCAGGTGCTGTTTATTAAACTCCACAGCGCCGGGTCCAATCCAAGTGCTGTTTATTAAACTCCACAGCGCCGGGTCCAATCCAAGTGCTGTTTATTAAACTCCACAGCGCCGGGTCCAATCCAAGTGCTGTTTATTAAACTCCGCAGCGCCGGGTCCAACCCAAGTGCTGTTTATTAAACTCCACAGCGCCGGGTCCAATCCAAGTGCTGTTTATTAAACTCCACAGCGCCGGGTCCAATCCAGGTGCTGTTTATTAAACCCACCACAGCGCCGGGTCCAATCCAGGTGCTGTTTATTAAACCCCACAGCGCCGGGTCCAATCCAGGTCCTGTTTATTAAACTCCACTGACCGGGTCCAATCCAAGTGCTGTTTATTAAACTCCGCAGCGCCGGGTCCAATCCAGGTGCTGTTTATTAAACCCACCACAGCGCCGGGTCCAATCCAGGTGCTGTTTATTAAACCCCACAGCGCCGGGTCCAATCCAGGTCCTGTTTATTAAACTCCACTGACCGGGTCCAATCCAAGTGCTGTTTATTAAACTCCGCAGCACCGGGTCCAATCCAGGTGCTGTTTATTAAACTCCACAGCGCCGGGTCCAATCCAAGTGCTGTTTATTAAACTCCGCAGCGCCGGGTCCAATCCAGGTGCTGTTTATTAAACTCCACAGCACCGGGTCCAATCCAAGTGCTGTTTATTAAACTCCAGGGGCCTCATTTATAACTATTGCGTAAATGTTACACTATTTCCGAAAAGAATACATACGTTAAAATAAATATAGATATTTATAAACTTGGTGCACGTCATGTTTGGCGTTATAAATCAGACCTGTCGTAAAACTGTGTTTAATAACTCCGCCTAAAAAAAAAAACATTTTTATAGTGACAATAACACCCTTAATTTGCTGTATGATTGGGAACTTTTGGCTTTACACCGCGGCCGTTTTCTATAAAGAACAACAATCTGATCACTTTTCTATAGAGGTGTGGGCAGAATGTTTTGGTATATTTACTTTTTCAAGCGAAACATGCATACTGCTTATAATCAATCAATAAATCAATGAAATGTTATTTGTCACATGCTTGGTTAACAACATGTGTAGACTAACTGTGAAATGCTGACTGACTGGTCCTTTCAAACAATGCAGAGAAAAACTGAAAACATGACAACACAAGGAATAAATACACAATGACGATAACGGGAACTGTAAGAAAAGGCCTAAGGAATGATCAAAGATTTTGAACTATTTTTTTAAATATACATTTTAGTTTTAATTTCTATTTTATGTCTATCTTTTCAATTATATTTAAATGGTATTCTGATTGTTTCATAATTTTCAATGATATTCTGATTTAATGTCTTCAGTTTCTGTTGGAAAGGAAAGGGTTAACGGGGGAGAAAAAAAAAAGATCCAATCATGATTTTTCTATGCCGGTCTCTGGGGAGATAAATCTAGCTATCTAGCTTAGCCATTGGCTAGCACTTCAGAAGCGAGATAGAAGTCCTCTGCCATTTAACTGCATTAGAACAGAATTTTGACAGTGAAAGTGACAGTGGAATCAACCAATCACATGTTGACTTGCAATGGGTGGGACCTTTTTTGTCTTTAGGCGTCGACATTGGAGGAAAAAAATTGGTGTGAACATTTTTTATTTCGGCCTAAAGACACTACTGAGAACCTGAGCCTATGGGGCGAGCACTAGTTGTCACATGGTCAAGTTAGTTTGTGTTGTAGGCTAGTATGCAGGTATTATTGAAGATTTAAGAGGATGTTAATTGCTCATTTGTGATCATCGCCCCTTTTCAAGATGAACTTTCAACAAGAAGTTACCTTTTCAAATGATTATCAGATGATGAGTGAAACTGTTTTGATATTGCAGCTCGCTTCCTGTTAGCCATCTATGAAAATACTGGGTGACCGGGAAATACAGTTGCATTTTAACTTCAGATCGCCTGTTACTTGGTGTGTAGAATTCAATAAAATATGTTTTGCATTTTGGAAGTAGCTAGCTAATAGTAGTACATTTTAGATGTAGCTTGCTAATAGTAGTAAATTTTGGAAGTAGCTAGCTAATAGTAGTACATTTTGGAAGTAGCTAGCTAATAGTAGTACATTTTGGAAGTAGCTAGCTAATGTAGCCGATGTGAAATGGCTAGTTAGTTAGCGGTGGTGCGCGCTAATAGCATTTCAATCAGTGACGTCACTCACTCTGAGACTTGAAGTAGGGTTTCCCCTTGCAACGCGGCTTTTGTGGCGCGATGGGTAACGATGCTTCGTGGGGTGTCAGTTGTTGATGTGTGCAAGGGTCCCTGGTTCGAGCCCGGGTTGGGGCGAAGAGAGGGACGGAACCTACACTGTTACATTGGTGCCGTGACCCAGATCATTGGTTGCTGCGGAAAAGGAGGAGGTCAAAGGGGGGGTGAGTGTAACCGATGTGAAATGGCGAGTTAGTTAGCGGTGGTGCGCGCTAATAGCATTTCAATCAGGTGACGTCACTCGCTCTGAGACTTGAAGTAGGGTTTCCCCTTGCGTTGCAAGGGCTGCGGCTTTTGTGGCGCGATGGGTAACGATGCTTCGTGGGGTGTCAGTTGTTGATGTGTGCAAGGGTCCCTGGTTCGGGCCCGGGTTGGGGTGAAGAGAGGGACGGAACCTACACTGTTACATTAGTAGTACATTTTGGATGTAGCTTGCTAATAGTAGTACATTTTGGAAGTAGCTAGCTAATAGTAGTATATTTTGGAAGTAGCTTGCTAATAGTAGTACATTTTGGAAGTAGCTAGCTAATAGTAGTACATTTAGATTTTTTTAATGAAAAATACATTCAATAAAATAGGTTTTGCATACGTTTTACTCCTAAATGTGGACTATGAAATAATTTTTACATAACTAATTTTTGCTATCATTCTTTTTTTTTTACATCCGTTATTAGAGAGTGACAACGATGATGATTATGAACATGGTCTTTTGCCTGCTAATGCCTGCAATGCAGTGAAGAAAACGATATGACAACAATAACATCTAATGTAACTGGCCCCTCTAACAGTACAACTGGCCCCAGCTTGGCCCCCCAGTTGAAATGGTCTAGAACTGCCACAGAGTTGATGTTGGTTTTTAATGGCACACTAGACACCTGTCTGATGCGCACCTGTACTAATCCATTTAGGAGGCAGCGGGGACAGTCCAAGAAGGGGGAGTGTGGCGAACGTGCACAAGGCGAGCTCAGTAGTATGGGAAACTTTGAGGGCCCAGAATATTTTACACAATGTTGCAAGTTTGCTAACGTGAGCTTCGGGCTGGACACAGTGATATCAACAGAGAGGTATATTTTTCTGGGTGATTTTAAATATTGAGTGGGTTTCATCAAGCTGCCCAAGCTTCAAACTGTAACCAATGCCTGCAACCTGGTTCAGGTTATCAGTCAACCTACCAGGGTATTTACAAACAGCACAGGAATGAAATCATCAACATGTATTGATCACATCTTTACTAATGCTGAAGAAATTTGCTTTTCCAAATCCATAGGACGTAGTGATCACAATATAGTAGCCATATCTAGGAAAACCAAAGTTCCAAAGGCTGGGCCTAATATAGCGGGGATTATGAAAACACAGAGAGACGAAGTGGACATTATTTTATCGTTTTTATTGGTCAAATATCTGGGGAAGCCTGGCTACCATGAATACACGCCACTGGTCTCAACAGCCAATATGTTTTATTAGGACAAGTAAACTCATGAATTTACATAAATTGTAAAAGAAAAATGTATCCTACACTATGATTTCTTCCGTTAATAAAAAGTGTGTTGAAAACGAATTTCTATTGTAGATTTGACGTGATAAACGAGAGAATTAAAGACTTTTTATTTCATTTCTACGGCATGATCTTCAAATAGGTAAATCACCTTTTTTAGTCTGCTCAAGAAGAACGATTAAACATGACATTTTCCGCTTAACGAGAGATCAGCTGGCGATCATTTACAGGTCATCAGTGGTTGGCCCATGGATGTCTCCCTATAACAAGGAAACAACACTTGTCTTATTCTGTTCGCAGAGTCTAATATGAAAAACTAAAGGTTGTGTCTGTCTTATTCTGTCCACAGAGTCCAATGTGAGAAACTACAGGTTGAAACTGCCCAGAATCAACGAACGGATCTGAACTCAATATTCAGGGTGGGCTGGCTTATCACAGTTTTTTGTTGATGTTGTAAAAACATACAAACATATACATTTACTCCACAAATAACACACCAGCGTACATTTCGTTTTGATGAACTCATCCTCATTGTTTTGGGGTTTTGTTTCCATATAAATACTGTATGTGCTTTCTACACCTGCATTGCTTGCTGTTTGGGGTTTTAGGCTGGGTTTCTGTACAGCACTTTGAGATATCAGCTGATGTAAGAAGGGCTATATAAATACATTTGATTTGATTTGTTGTCCATTTCAGGTGCTCGAAGACCGCGTCATTGTTTTGGTAAAACGTGAGTTGAAGAAGTTCAAGAGGATACTGAATGAAGTTCAGAGGGATGATGAGGAAGTAGATGCTGAAGATGAGAAGCAGGAGAGCAGTGCCAGAGAGGGGGCTCTGAAAATCACTCTACACATCCTGAGGATCATGAACCAGAAGGAGCTTGCTGACACACTGGAGAACAGTAAGACCGACCATGAACGTCTACAAATGACCTCTACAATTTTCTTGCTATTCACAAGCAATTTACACAGAAAAACTAGTAGAATAAGTTATAATATATTCTTCATTGAAACTTTGACTTTGTTGTGACACGTTAACATGGATGATCTGCATTTTCAGGTCTTCTAGGAAAACTTGTGGCATGTCAACAGAAACTCAAATACAATCTGAATAGGAACTTTAAGAATGTGTTTGAGGGAATAGCCAAGCAAGGAAACCCAACCCTTCTCAGCAAGATCTACACAGAGCTTTACATCACAGAGGGTGGAAGTGGAGAAGTCAATAATGAACATGAGGTGAGACAGATCGAGGTGGCGTCCAAGAGACCAGCAACACAAGAGACGCCAATCAAATGCAATGACATCTTTAACCCTTTACCTGGACAAGACAAAGATATCAGGACTGTGCTGACAAAGGGTGTCGCTGGCATTGGAAAAACTATCTCTGTGCAGAAATTAATTCTGGACTGGGCTGAAGGAAAAGGAAATCATGATATCCAATTGATATTTCCACTTCCTTTTCGAGATCTGAATATGATGAAGGAGAATAAATACAGCTTGATGGAACTTCTTCATCACTTTTTTGTGGAAACCAAAGAATCAGGAATCTCCAACTTTGACAAGTACAAGGTCCTGTTTGTGTTTGATGGTCTGGATGAGTGTCGACTTCCTCTCGAATTCAAGAACAATGAGCGCTGTTGTGACGTCACAAAGCCAACGTCAGTGGATGCGCTGCTGACAAACCTCATCGAGGGGAATCTTCTTCCATCTGCTCTCCTCTGGATAACCTCCCGACCAGCAGCGACCAATCAGATCCCTCCTGAGTTTGTTGACCAGGTGACAGAGATACGAGGGTTCAATGACCAACAGAAGGAGGAGTACTTTAAGAAGAGATTCCATGATGAGAAGAACATGGCCAACAGAATCATCTCACACATAAAGACATCAAGGAGCCTCTACATCATGTGTCACATCCCAGTGTTCTGTAGGATCTCTGCCACTGTCCTAGAGACGCTGTTGGGCGACGCACAAAGTGGAGAGATGCCCAAGACTCTGACTCAAATGTACAAACACTTCCTGATCTTTACCATGCTGCACAAAAAACGGACATTTCCAAAGGGACCAGAGAAAACTGAGTCGGATTCACAGATGAAAACGGATGAGGAGATCCTCCTGAAACTGGGAAAACTGGCTTTCAGACAGCTGGAAAAAGGGAATCTAATATTCTACGAGGAAGACCTGAGAGAGTGTGGCATCGATGTCACAGAAGCGTCCGTGTACTCAGGAGTGTGTACACAGATTTTCAGAGAGGAGAATGGGCTGTACCAGGAGAAGCTGTACTGCTTTGTTCATCTGAGCATCCAGGAGTTTCTGGCTGCTGTGTATGTGTTTGTCACGTTCAACAACGACAGTTTAAATCTAATGGTAGAACCTGAAACTACCACCAGAAAACTTCAGATGTCTGGCGACATATCTGAAGACAAACTTACAGCCACCCTCCACAAGAGTGCAGTGGACAAGGCCTTACAGAGTGAGAACGGACTCCTGGACCTGTTTCTCCGCTTCCTTCTGGGTCTCTCGCTGGACTCCAATCAGACTTTTCTACGAGGCCTACTGACACAGACAGGAAGCAAGTCACAGACCAATGAGATAACAATCAATTACATCAAGGAGAAGATCAGGGAGAATCCTTCTCCAGAGAGGTGCATCAATCTGTTCCACTGTCTGAATGAACTGAATGACCATTCTCTAGTGGAGGAGATCCAAAGCTACCTGAGATCAGGAAGTCTCTCTGGAGCCAAACTGTCACCTGCACATTGGTCAGCTCTGGTATTTGTGTTGCTGACTTCAGAAGAGGAGCTGGATGTGTTTGACCTGAAGAAATACTCCAGATCAGAGGAAGGTCTTCTGAGGCTGATGCCAGTGGTCAAAGCCTCCAGGACAGCCCTGTAAGTGTCGATTAGATTAATAATATTCTGTTTCGAAGTAGATAAAGCTTCCATGAAGGAATGTAATTACTACAATCTAAAGTTGACTGCAATATTGGCACGAGGGAGTGGATGAGGTTACACCCAGAATTGATAATAACACCAAACATCCCATTATTGAACACGACTGATTTCTGATTTACTCCCTTTTAAGGAGAACGATGTCTGAACTGGTTTTCCGTTATCTAGGCTAAATGGATGTAACCTCACAGAGAGATGCTGTGAAGAGTTAGCCTTTGTTCTCAGTTCAAACGCCTCACAGCTGAGAGAACTGGACCTGAATGACAACAACCTGCAGGATTCAGGAGTGAAGCTGCTCTCTGCTGGACTGGAGAGTCCAAACTGTAAACTGGAGACGTTGAGGTTCGTATTTTCCTCTTTGTTTAGAAATCTACACAACAGGAAATAGTTTGAAAAGGGTGAGCATAAAATAAGTCATTTTGAGATTGAAATGAAATCCATTCTGCAGGTTGTCATTCTGTTTAGTCACAGAGGAAGGCTGTGGTTCTCTGGCTTCAGCTCTGAGGTCAAACCCCTCCCATCTGAGAGAGCTGGATCTTACCCACAATCACCCAGGAGACTCCGGAGTGAAGCTGCTCTCTGCTATAGTGGAAGATCCACGATATAAACTGGAGAAACTCAGGTAAACACTACAACTCCTATACAACTAAATCTTCAGACATGAAAAACAGTAACGGAACAAAAAGAAAATGTTATAATATTTTATTTATTTATTTATTTACAATACTTACAGTAGAATGTATCTTGAAAACCGATTTCCACAAGGAGACAATTATTTATGCATGTGCCAAAATTGTTTTGCATCAAATGAGGTCTGTTTAAAAAAAATAAAATAATATTGTCCAAATAAGGCCTATGATATCACTTGTCTAAAATCCCCCAAAAATGGTGTTTCTTCTTCTGATTTCTCAGTGTGGATCCTAATTCCGAGTGTTGGTTAAAATCAGCGCTTAAGAAATGTAAGTCTGAGTGTAATGGAACACTGCTTATGACAAGACTTCATGCCTACTTCATGCCTACTTCATGCCTACTTCATACCTACTTCATGGCTACTTCATGGCTACTTCATGGCTACTTCATGGCTACTTCATGGCTACTTCATGCCTACTTCATGCCTACTTCAACCTACTTCATGCCTACTTCAACCTACTTCATGCCTACTTCATGCCTACTTCAACCTACTTCAACCTACTTCAACCTACTTCAACCTACTTCATGCCTACTTCAACCTACTTCATGCCTACTTCAACCTACTTCAACCTACTTCATGCCTACTTCAACCTACTTCATGCCTACTTCATGCCTACTTCATGCCTACTTCATGCCTACTCTAACCTACTTCATGCCTACTTCATGCCTACTTCATGCCTACTTCAACCTACTTCATGCCTACTTCAACCTACTTCATGCCTACTTCATGCCTACTTCATGCCTACTTCATGCCTACTCTAACCTACTTCATGCCTACTTCATGCCTACTTCATGCCTACTTCAACCTACTTCATTCCTACTTCAACCTACTTCATGCCTACTTCATGCCTACTTCATGCCTACTCTAACCTACTTCATGCCTACTTCATGCCTACTTCAACCTACTTCATGCCTACTTCAACCTACATCATGCCTACTTCAACCTACTTCATGCCTACTTCAACCTACTTCATGCCTACTTCAACCTACTTCATGCCTACTTCATGACTACTTCAACCTACTTCATGCCTACTTCAACCTACTTCATGCCTACTTCAACCTACTTCATGCCTACTTCAACCTACTTCATGCCTACTTCATGCCTACTCTAACCTACTTCATGCCTACTTCATGCCTACTTCAACCTACTTCATGCCTACTTCAACCTACTTCATGCCTACTCTAACCTACTTCATGCCTACTTCATGCCTACTTCATTCCTACTTCATTCCTACTTCATGCCTACTTCATGCCTACTCTAACCTACTTCATGCCTACTTCATGCCTACTTCAACCTACTTCATTCCTACTTCAACCTACTTCATGCCTACTTCATGTCTACTTCAACCTACTTCATGCCTACTTCATGCCTACTTCATGCCTACTTCATGCCTACTCTAACCTACTTCATGCCTACTTCATGCCTACTTCATGCCTACTTCAACCTACTTCATGACTACTTCAACCTACTTCATGCCTACTTCATGCCTACTTCATGCCTACTCTAACCTACTTCATGCCTACTTCATGCCTACTTCAACCTACTTCATGCCTACTTCAACCTACTTCATGCCTACTTCAACCTACTTCATGCCTACTTCAACCTACTTCATGCCTACTTCATGCCTACTTCAACCTACTACATGCCTACTTCAACCTACTTCATGCCTACTTCAACCTACTTCATGCCTACTTCATGCCTACTTCATGCCTACTCTAACCTACTTCATGCCTACTTCATGCCTACTTCAACCTACTTCATGCCTACTTCAACCTACTTCATGCCTACTCTAACCTACTTCATGCCTACTTCATGCCTACTTCATTCCTACTTCATGCCTACTTCATGCCTACTCTAACCTACTTCATGCCTACTTCATGCCTACTTCAACCTACTTCATTCCTACTTCAACCTACTTCATTCCTACTTCAACCTACTTCATGCCTACTCTAACCTACTTCATGCCTACTCTAACCTACTTCATGGCTACTTCAACCTACTTCATTCCTACTTCAACCTACTTCATGCCTACTTCATGCCTACTTCATGCCTACTTCATGCCTACCTCATGCCTACTTGAACCTACTTGAACAGTCAAAATCATGTTCTTCATGAAATTTGATGATATTTGGATGAAAACAAGATTAAAGTAGAGTGACTAAAGTATGAAAAATTACCGTTTCTCTCTACAGTGATAAAGTTTGATCATAAAGTTACTTGTTCCTCCCCCCGTGTCAAACACTTGGATTCAGAAGGCGGGATTATTAAGACCGTTTTGTGACATCCCATTAAAGCCTCTCATTTGAATACACCAATGGTAACGTCTTAGTCACTTACCTAATTTAAATATGTACCGCCTCGTAACCAACGTCGCAGAGGGGCGTGGTTTACGTAGCTAGATAGCTAGTCTACTGGTAACTAAACGTGACTGCATCGTGTCAGCAAATATAATTACAGGTTTCCCCTATTCATCAATGGCAAAGATACAGTCCTTGTAGGTTTGGTCTGTGTCACTTGGCTCGCTAGGTCTTCAGCCAGCGTGGAACAAAAGCGGGGAAAGTGTTTCCCAAAACTCAGATGCAGTTGTCATGTCATTACGTCAAGACACATGCCAAATGGAAAACTCACGCAGTTGATGACATCATTGATAGTCATAGTATATGAACATTGTCTGTCATATACTGGGGAAATAAATATATAAATGCAACAATTTTAAAGGTTTTACTGAGTTACAGTTCATAGAAGGAAATCAGTCAATTGTAATACATTAATTAAGCCTTAATCTATGGATTTTCACATGACTGGACAGGAGCGCTGCCATGGGTGGGCCTGGGAGGGCATAGGCCCACCCACATGGGAGCCAAACCCACCCACAGGGGAGTCAGGCCTAGCAAATCAGAATGAATTTTCTCCCTACAAAAGGGTTTTATTACAGACAGAAATGCTCCTCCCCTTTATTCAGACGATCCCGCAGATGAAGAAGCCGGGTGTGTAGGTCCTGGGCTGGCGCGGTTACACGTGGTCTGCAGTTGTGAAACCGGTTGGACATACTGCCAAATTCTATAAAACTACGGAGGTGGCTTATGGTAGAGAAATTAACATTAAATTCTCTGGCAACAGCTCTGTTGGACATTCCTGCAGTCAGCATGCCAATTGCACGCTCCCTCAAAACTTGAGACATCTGTGGCATTGTGTTGTGTGACAAAACTGCACATTTTAGAGTGGTCTTTTATTGTCCCCAGCACAAGGTGCACCTGTGTAATGATCATGCTGTTTAATCAGCTTTGTGATATTCAACACCTGTCAGGTGGCTGGATTATCTTGGCAAAGGAGAAATGCTCACTAACAGGGATGTGAACAAATGTGTGCACAAAATTTGAGCGAAATAAGCTTTTTTTGTGCGTATGGAACATTTCTGGGATCTTTAATTTTGCCTCATGAAACATGGGACCGACACTTTATCAAATCAAATTTATTTATATAGCCCTTCGTACATCAGCTGATATCTCAAAGTGCTGTACAGAAACCCAGCCTAAAACCCCAAACAGCAAGCAATGCAGGTGAAAGAAGCACGGTGGCTAGGAAAAACTCCCTAGGAAAAACTCCCTAGAAAGGCAAAAACCTAGGAAGAAACCTAGAGAGGAACCAGGCTATGAGGGGTGGCCAGTCCTCTTCTGGCTGTGCCGGGTGGATATTATAACAGAACATGGTCAAGATGTTAAAATGTTCATAAATGACCAGCATGGTCAAATAATAATAATCATAGTAGTTGTCGAGGGTGCAACAAGCACGTCCGGTGAACAGGTCAGGGTTCCATAGCCGCAGGCAGAACAGTTGAAACTGGAGCAGCAGCACGGCCAGGTGGACTGGGGACAGCAAGGAGTCATCATGCCAGGTAGTCCTGAGGCATGGTCCTAGGGCTCAGGTCCTCCAAGAGAAAGACAGAAAGAGAGAAAGAGAGAATTAGAGAGAGCATATTTAAATTCACACAGGACACCGGATAAGACAAGAGAAATAATCCAGATGTAACAGACTGACCCTAGCCCCCCGACACAAACTACTTTACATGTTGCACTTATATTTTTGTTCAGTATATATTATATTTAATGACATTTTATCCAGTAGGGTTGTGCAGATCTCGTCGTACTTGTATCCTTTTAAAAAAGGCTGTTTCTCAAGTGCACTAATTCACTCATTGTTAAACACTAAGAAATGATCCCGACAGCTGAAACATTTACAGACAGGTCATTCCTCCATTTATTCCAGACACTGGTAGTGTCACAGATTTCTTCGTCGTCTGACGATATCGCGAAATCGCTGTCGGAGAAAGTGGACCAATACGCAGCTTGTTGCGTGTTCAACATCATATTTATTAAAGGACGTTGACCACGGAAAAACAAGAAATACGACAGGAGACAGTTTCGCAGGCTATACCTAGCAGTGCAAAAAACAACTACCCACGAAACACAAAGACAAACACACCCTACTTTATAGGACTCCCAATCAAAGGCAACTCAACACACCTGCCTTCAATTGGGAGTCGAACCCCAATTAACTATACATAGAAAAACAACCCTAGAACCTATACCAACCACTAACACACCCCACACAAAACCCCATAGTACAAAACAAATATACCTCTGCCACATCCTGACCAACTCTAATACAACTAATACCTAAATATTGGTCAGGACGTGACAGGTAGACTGGTCATTCCTCCATTTATTCCAGACATTTACAGACAGGTCATTCCTCCATTTATTCCAGACACTGATAGACTGGTAATTTGCCCCATATAGTGACCTGTACTGTTTAGTTTTAGTAATTTTCTTTAGGGGGGGATCAGTTCTAATATTGCAGATAGATTGTTGCTTCCATCAATGTAATTGTCTGCATCATTTCCAAACCCCCATATATTTTTTGGATAAATATGTATATTTAATCTGTATATATATACACTGCTCAAAAAAATAAAGGGAACACTTAAACAACACAATGTAACTCCAAGTCAATCACACTTCTGTGAAATCAAACTGTCCACTTAGGAAGCAACACTGATTGACAATAAATTTCACATGCTGTTGTGCAAATGGAATAGACAACAGGTGGAAATTATAGGCAATTAGCAAGACACCCCCAATAAAGGAGTGGTTCTGCAGGTGAGGACCACAGACCACTTCTCAGTTCCTATGCTTCCTGGCTAATGTTTTGGTCACTTTTGAATGTTGGCGGTGCTTTCACTCTAGTGGTAGCATGAGACGGAGTCTACAACCCACACAAGTGGCTCAGGTAGTGTAGCTCATCCAGGATGGCACATCAATGCGAGCTGTGGCAAGAAGGTTTGCTGTGTCTGTCAGCGTAGTGTCCAGAGCATGGAGGCGCTACCAGGAGACAGGCCAGTACATTTACATTTACGTCATTTAGCAGACGCTCTTATCCAGAGCGACTTACAGTAGTGAATACATACATTTCATACAATTTCATACATATCATACTTTTTTTTTTTTTTTTCTGTGCTGCCCCCCGTGGGAATCGAACCCACAACCCTGGTGTTGTAAACACCATGCTCTACCAACTGAGCTACAGGGAAGACCAAGTACATCAGGAGACGAGGAGGCCGTAGGAGGGCAACAACCCAGCAGCAGAACCGCTGCCAGAGCCCTGCAAAATGACCTCCAGCAGGCCATAAATGTGCATGTGTCTGGTCAAACGGTCAGAAACAGACTCCATGAGGGTGGTATGAGGGCCCGACGTCCACAGGTGGGGGTTGTGCTTACAGCCCAACACCGTGCAGGACGTTTGGCATTTGCCAGAGAACACCAAGTTTGGCAAATTCGCCACTGGCGGCCTGTGCTCTTCACAGATGAAAGAAGGTTCACACTGAGCACGTGACAGACGTGACAGAGTCTGGAGACGCCGTGGAGAACGTTCTGCTGCCTGCAACATCCTCCAGCATGACCGGTTTGGCGGTGGGTCAGTCATGGTGTGGGGTGGCATTTCTTTGGGGGGCCGCACAGCCCTCCATGTGCTCGTCAGAGGTAGCTTGACTGCCATTAGGTACCGAGATGAGATCCTCAGACCCCTTGTGAGACCATATGCTGGTGCGGTTGGCCCTGGGTTCCTCCTAATGCAAGACAATGCTAGACCTCATGTGGCTGGAGTGTGTCAGCAGTTCCTGCAAGAGGAAGGCATTGATGCTATGGACTGGCCCGCCCGTTCCCCAGACCTGAATCCAATTGAGCACATCTGGGACATCATGTCTCGCTCCATCCACCAACGCCACGTTGCACCACAGACTGTCCAGGAGTTGGCGGATGCTTTAGTCCAGGTCTGGGAGGAGATCCCTCAGGAGACCATCCGCCACCTCATCAGGAGCATGCCCAGGCGTTGTAGGGAGGTCATACAGGCACGTGGAGGCCACACACACTACTGAGCCTCATTTTGACTTGTTTTAATGGACATTACGTCAAAGTTGGATCAGCCTGTAGTGTGGTTTTCCACTTTAATTTTGAGTGTGACTCCAAATCCAGACCTCCATGGGTTGATAAATTGGATTTCCATTGATTATTTTTGTGTGATATTGTTGTCAGCACATTCAACTATGTAAAGAAAAAAGTATTTAATTAGATTATTTCATCCATTCAGATCTAGGATGTGTTATTTTAGTGTTCCCTTTATTTTTTTGAGCAGTGTATATATACAGCTCTGGAAAAAATTAAGAGACCACTGCAAAATTATTCTCTGGTTTTACAATTTATATATGTGTTTGGGTAAAATTAACATTTTTGTTTTATTCTATAAACTACTGACAACATTTATTCCAAATAATAATATTGTAATTTAGAGGATTTATTTGCAGAAAATGACAACTGGTCAAAATAACAAATAAACTACAGTGTTGTCCAGACCTCGACTAATGCAACGAAAACAAGTTCATTTTTAAACAACTCAATACTCATGTTTTAACTTAAGAAGAGTTCAGAAATCAATATTTGTTGGAATAACCCAGATTTTTAATCACAGTTTTCATGCGTCTTGGCATGCCCTCCACCAGTCTTTCACATTGATGTTGGGTGACTTTATGCCACTCCTGGCGCAGAAATTCAAGCAGCTCGGCTTTGTTTGATGGCTTGTGACCATCCATCTTCCTCTTGATCACATTCCAGAGGTTTTCAATGGGGTTCAGGTCTGGAGATTGGGCTAAGCCATGACAGGGTCTTGATCTGGTGGCCCTCCAGCTACAATGGGGTTCAGGTCTGGAGATTGGGCTGACCATGACAGGATCTGGTGGTCCTCCAGCTACAATGGGGTTCAGGTCAGGAGATTGGGCTGGCCATGACAGGATCTGGTGGTCCTCCAGCTACAATGGGGTTCAGGTCTGGAGATTGGGCTGGCCATGACAGGATCTGGTGGTCCTCCAGCTACAATGGGGTTCAGGTCTGGAGATTGGGCTGGCCATGACAGGGTCTTGATCTGGTGGTCCTCCAGCTACAATGGGGTTCAGGTCTGGAGATTGGGCTGGCCATGACAGGGTCTTGACCTGGTGGTCCTCCAGCTACAATGGGGTTCAGGTCTGGAGATTGGGCTGGCCATGACAGGATCTGGTGGTCCTCCAGCTACAATGGGGTTCAGGTCTGGAGATTGGGCTGGCCATGACAGGGTCTTGACCTGGTGGTCCTCCAGCTACAATGGGGTTCAGGTCTGGAGATTGGGCTGGCCATGACAGGATCTGGTGGTCCTCCAGCTACAATGGGGTTCAGGTCAGGAGATTGGGCCGGCCATGACAGGGTCTTGATCTGGTGGTCCTCCAGCTACAATGGGGTTCAGGTCTGGAGATTGGGCTGGCCATGACAGGGTCTTGATCTGGTGGTCCTCCAGCTACAATGGGGTTCAGGTCTGGAGATTGGGCTGGCCATGACAGGATCTGGTGGTCCTCCAGCTACAATGGGGTTCAGGTCTGGAGATTGGGCTGACCATGACAGGATCTGGTGGTCCTCCAGCTACAATGGGGTTCAGGTCAGGAGATTGGGCTGGCCATGACAGGATCTGGTGGTCCTCCAGCTACAATGGGGTTCAGGTCAGGAGATTGGGCTGGCCATGACAGGGTCTTGATCTGGTGGTCCTCCATCCCCACCTTGACTGACCTGGCTGTGTGGCATGGAGCATTGTCCTACTGGAAAAAACAATCATCAGAGTTGGGGAACATTGTCAGAGCAGAAGGAAGAAAGTTTTCTTGCAGGACAACCTTGTACGTGGCTTGATTCATGCGTCCTTCACAAAGACAAATCTGCCCGATTCCAGCCTTACTGAAGGATGCCCAGATCATCACCGATCCTCCACCAAATTTCTTAGTGGATACGAGACCATGAGAGGCCTACAAGCCATAGTGGATACTAGACCTGGAGAGGCCTACAAGCCATAGTGGATACTAGACCTGGAGAGGCCTACAAGCCATAGTGGATACTAGACCTGGAGAGGCCTACAAGCCATAGTGGATACTAGACCTGGAGAGGCCTACAAGCCATAGTGGATACGAGACCTGGAGAGGCCTACAAGTCATAGTGGATACTAGACCTACAAGCCATAGTGTCTCACACACACTGTGAAATTTGGTGGAGGATCTTTGATGATCTGGGAGTGCTTCAGTAAGGCTGAAATCGGGCAGATTTGTCTTTGTGAAGGATGCAGGATGACAGGTTGAAACTGAGTGTAAAACATGATCGTTGTTGATGTTTTTTCAATGCCTAACACAATGAAATGTACAGCTATGGTGACGATTAATTCAAAACTCCCATAGGCTTACTAGAGCTTATGCATATGTATAGGCTTACTAGAGCTTATGCATATGTATAGGCTTATGAGCCCAAAAATAAACGGAATAAAAATGATGATTGTGCCTTTATACAATACATAGCCTACCTCATATTATGCATGGCAGAAAAATATAAAACAAAACTATTTTAAGATGTCTTTGGTACATAATTGGTCTAGCCTATACTCCAACATTAAACACATTCTAGTAACGGCCTTTTGAGTGCTGACTGTATTATTATCCATACTGGATGGACTGGTTACTTTATGCTACTCTACAAACTTTCTTCAGCGCATTTGGAAAGTATTCAGACCCGTTGACTTTTTCCACATTTTGTTACGTTCCAGCCTTATTCTAAAATTGATTAAATCGTTTTTTTTTCCGTCATCAATCTACACACAATACCCCATAATTGTTTTTTTCAAATGTATAAAAAAAATAATAATTGAAATATAGCATTTACATAAGTATTCAGACCCTTTAATCAGTACTTTGTTGAAGCACCTTTAGCAGTGATTACAGCCTCTAGTCTTCTTGGGTATGGTGCTACAAGCTTGGCACACCTGTATTTGGGGAGTTTTTCCCATTCTTCTCTGCAGATCCTCTCAGGCTCTCTCAGGTTGGATGGGGAGCATCGCTGCACAGCTATTTTCAGGTCTTTCCAGAGATGTTCAATTAGGTTCAAGTCCGGGCTCTGGCTGGGCCTCTCAAGGACATTCAGAGACTTGTCCCGAAGCCACTCCTGCATTGTCTTGGCTGTGTGCTTATTGTCGTTGTTCTGTTGGAAGGTGAACCTTCACCCCAGTCTGAGATCCTGAGCGCTCTGGAGGATGATCTCTCTGTACTTTGTTCCGTTCATCTTTGCCTTGATCCTGACTAGTCTCACAGTCCCTGCTGCTGAAAAACATCCCCACAGCATGATGCTGCCACCACCATGCTTCACCGTAGGAATGCTGCCAGGTTTCATCCAGACGTGACGCTTGGCATTCAGACCAAAGAGTTCAATCTTGGTTTCATCAGATCAGAGAATCTTGTTTCTCATGGTCTGAGAGTCTTTAGGTGCCTTTTGGCAAACTCCAAGCGGACTGTCATGTGCCTTTTACTGAGGAGTGGCTTCAGTCTGGCCACTCTACCATAAAGGCCTGATTGGTGGAATGCTGCAGAGATGGTTGTCCTTCTGGAAGGTTCTCCCATCTCCACAGAGGAACTCTGGACCTCTGTCAGACTGACCATCGGGTTCTTGGTCCTCCCTGACAAAGGCTCTTCTCTCCCGATTGCTCAGTTTGGCCGGGCGGCCAGCTTTAGGAAGAGTCTTGGTGGTTCCAAATCTCTTCCATTTAAGAATGATCGAGGCCACTGTGTTCTTGGGGACCTTCAATGCTGCAGAAATGTTTTGGTACCCTTCCCCAGATCTGTGCCTCGACACAATCCTGTCTCGGAGCTCTACGGACAATTCCTTGGACCTCATGGCTTGGTTTTTGCTCTGACATGCACTGTCAACTGTGGGACCTTATATAGACAGGTGTGTGCCTTTCCAAATCATGTCCAATCAATTGAATTTACCATCATGTGGACTCCAATCAAGTTGTAGAAACATCTCAAGGATGGTCAATGGAGACAGGATGCAGCTGAGATCAATTTCGAGTCTCATAGCAAAGGGTCTGAATACTTATGTAAAGGTATTTATTTGTATTTTTAATACATTTGAAACAAAATTGAAAAAAAATGTTTTTGCTTTGTCATTATGGGGTATTGTGGGTAGATTGCTGAGGATTTGTATTTAATTAATCTATTTTAGATTAAAGCTGTAACAAAATAAAATGTCCAAAAAGTCAGGGGGTCTGAATACTTTACGAAGGGACTGTATCCACAAATCTGGGAGTATAGCCAGCCCTTGGCGATGCTGTTGGTTCATTGATTGTGCAGGGCGGTTTTTAATAGCCTTGTAATAGGGTATTGTTTATATTTTCCTAATTAATTGGGTGACACATTACCTTCAGCTATACAGAATATCTCACCGCCGGTGCGTTTCCATCTCCTCCTCCTCCTCCTCCCTATCCTTCATCCCTTTCTTGAGCGCGCAGAGTGAAGGGCTGGTCGACAGTTTAATTAAATATGTTTAGTTGCGAAAACATGTTATTATCGACATTTCCCGAAAACAGATTTCACTTTGTTTCACAAATTAAGCGACTGGTAGCTGCAGGAACATGATTGGAGAGCTCTTGGCACTGAGAGTTTGGGCGGGAATATCACCTGTCGTGCAGCGAGCTTCTCCTCAAAACAGTTGTTGACTCGTGGAGTGAAATAAGCGCTGTTATATTTATTTCTCAGCAGCTCATATTAAACACATGCTCCGCTATAAACCCCAAGTAGCCTAATAAAACGGACCAGTGGGACAGCGAGCGGCATCTTTTTCGCTATTCAAGTGTATACAGGTGAAATGTATTTCCCTCTGTTCCTGTTCCTGTTGCTGTTCCCGCCCCTGTTCCTGTTCCTGCCCCTGCCCCTGTTCCTGCCCCTGTTCCTGTTCCTGTTCCTGCCCCTGTTCCTGCCCCTGTTCCTGCCCCTGTTCCTGTTGCTGCCCCTGTTCCTGCCCCTGTTCCTGTTGCTGCCCCTGTTCCTGCCCCTGTTCCTGTTGCTGTTCCTGTCCCTGTTCCTGTCCCTGTTCCTGCCCCTGTTCCTGCCCCTGTTCCTGCCCCTGTTCCTGTTGCTGCCCCTGTTCCTGCCCCTGTTCCTGCCCCTGTTCCTGTTCCTGCCCCTGTTGCTGTTCCCGTCCCTGTTCCTGTTGCTGCCCATTAATGGGCCATTCTAAATGGAAACACATTTGACATGTTACTGAAAGAGCAGATTTAATTGAGAATATTCTGATGGGTGAACATATGATCACTTGATGAGAGAACAGTTTGTCCAGCCTGAGACAAGGAACAGAGAACAAGCTTTGTTTTTTACAACTTTCTTAAATCTTCAATAGTCTATAGTCCCGTCATGCAGCCCAAATATGTTTTGATATCTAACACATTCTAAAAGGTTTGTACCATTCACAACTAAAGTTTCCAAATAACTCTAAATCCAGCATATATGACCTATTTCAAATGATCATTTTAACGTAGCCACTTCATGTGAGCACTTGCTCCGGAATGGGAAAAATATCCTTTCTATTTTATTCAGCTATTATTATTATTCAGTTAATATTCTTACTATAAAATCATATACTATAAAATAATGTCAGTCATAAGCATATCTTGTCTGCTGAATGAACTAGGCTATGGCATGGCATATAGCCAGATAACATACAGTACACCAACTCATATTCTGTTCTTCTGAAATACATTTTCTTCATATCATAATGTTTCTTTAGACCTGCCTAAAATAAATCATGGATTTATTGTGATAATTTTATATTCAATAGATTTATTGACATCAGTGGCTCGTACGCAGCTTGGAGGCCCGTAGATACTAAATGTGTTTACCGTAATTTCCGGACTATTAAGCGCACCTGAATATAAGCCGCACCAACTGAATTAAAAAAATATATATTATTTTGAACATAAATAAGCCGTACGTCTATAAGCCGCAGGTGCCTACCGGTACATTGAAACAAATTAACTTTACACAGGCTTTAACGAAACACGGCTTGTAACAAAAATAAATAGGCTTTAACGAAACACGGCTTGTAACAAAAAAAAAAATATTTTGCAGTAAGCTTTAGTTGTCTTTTTGCACTGAGTCAATTCCTCACGCTGCTGTTTCCAACGTCTTATCATCGACTCATTAAGACCAAGCTCCCGTGCAGCAGCTCTATTTCCTTTTCCAACAGCCAGATCAATCGCCTTCAACTTGAAAGCTGCATCATATGCATTTCTCCGTGTCTTTGCCATGATGAGGGTGACAAAATGACTACCGTAATCAGAATGATGGGAAGTTTGAGAGCGCTCGATTTAATCTAAACAGTAAACAAAAAAGTTGTTTGACCTTAACCCGTTCGGCAATTTCATTGGAAAGCTTCATGCCGCCAAAAAACTGAGCACGTCACAGAATGTGTTTTTTTGAAAAAAAAAAAATTGAAAGCGGAAAAAATCCATATATTAGCCGCGAGGTTCAAAGCTGGGAAAAAAGTTGCAGCTTATAGTCCGGAATTTACGGTATGTCAATTAACGGTCAATTACCGTGAGACCAGCAGTTTTGCATGACAATAACCGGCTGACAAAATGTCATAACAGCTATATCCTTAACTATAGACAGACACAAACAGCCATATAAAATATATATATATTTTTTTCTCCCCAATTTCATGGTAGTTACAGTCTTGTCTCATCGCTGCAACTCCCGTACGGACTCGGGAGAGGTGAAGGTCGAGAGCCGTGCGTCCTCCGAAACACAACCCCAACCAAGCCGCACTGCTTCTTGACACAGCGCACATCCAACCCGGAAGCCAGCCGCACCAATGTGTTGGAGGAAACACCGTACACCTGGCCAGCGTGCACTGCGCCCGGGCCGCCACAGGAGTCGCTAGAGCGCAATGAGACAAGGATATCCCTGCCGGCCAAACCCTCCCCTAACCCGGACGACGCTGGGCCAATTGTGCATCGCCCCATGGGCCTCCCGGTCGCGGCCAGCTGCGACAGAGCCTGGGCTCAAACCCAGAGTCTCTGGTGGCACAGCTAGCACTGCGATGCAGTGCCTTAGACAACTGTACAACCCGGGAGGCCCTGCCATATAAAATATAACTAACTATATTATTAGCTAGAACAACAATGACTAGCTAATTACGGATTCTGATTTGTCCAAGTTACTCGTCCCACTCCTAGTAACCAGAACTCCTAGTAACCAGAACTCCTAGTAACCAGCACTCCTAGTAACCAGAACTGCTAGTAACCAGAACTGCTAGTAACCAGAACTGCTAGTAACCAGAACTCCTAGTAACCAGCACTCCTAGTAACCAGAACTGCTGGTAACCAGAACTGCTGGTAACCAGCACTCCTAGTAACCAGAACTCCTAGTAACCAGAACTCCTAGTAACCAGAACTCCTAGTAACCAGAACTCCTAGTAACCAGCACTCCTAGTAACCAGAACTCCTAGTAACCAGAACTCCTAGTAACCAGAACTCCTAGTAACCAGAACTCCTAGTAACCAGCACTCCTAGTAACCAGAACTCCTAGTAACCAGCACTCTTAGTAACCAGAACTCATCCTGTAAAGTCTATTTTGAGTTGCTTTGTATATCCTGAAAATTTGCTTGAGATAATCTGACTGCAACACTGCTCACTGAGTCCATGTTGCTTGACATGGGTCATTTTTCAAAGAACCGCCAGTCAAGGTGAGCTCCCTGCCCACTCAGTCTGTCTTTCCAGACTTGCTGGTCGTTTGACATGAGACAAAAAGTACTTTTTCAATATTATGGGTGATGTTTTAGTCACTCAAAAGTCTGGGATTCAGAAATACTTTTTTTTTTGTGACTTTTTAACATAGCTCTCCCAGATTTGAAGTGAAATTGAATTGATCATTTTAATTTTTTTTTGTCTTTCTGTCAGATGCCTGTGAATTGACACTGGATCCAAACACAGCGTTCAAAAACCTCTCTCTGTCTGAGGAGAACAGAAAGGTGACACGGGTGGAAGAGGAGCAGCCGTATCCTGATCACACAGAGAGATTTGAGAACTGGGATCAGGTGCTGTGTAGAGAGGGTCTGACCGGACGCTGTTACTGGGAGGTGGAGTGGATGGGGCACGAGGTCCATGTTGGTGTAACATACAGTGGAATAGGAAGGGAAGGAAGGGGTCATGACTGTGGGCTTGGATACAATAACAAGTCCTGGACTCTTAGTTGTAATAATGATATTTACACTGCCAGGTACAATAAGAAGCCCATAACCGTACCTGACCACACCTTCCGCTCCCACAGAATAGGAGTGTATCTGGACTGGCCGGCCGGCACTCTGTCCTTCTACAGCGTTTCCTCTGACACAATGACCCACCTGCACACGTTCCACTCCACGTTCACTGGGCCCCTCTATCCAGCATTTCGGATCTGGTACTGTGGCGCCTCTCTGTCCCTGTGCCAGGTACCGCTGAGCCAGGTACCGCTGTGCCCCAGTGAATACAAAGAAAGTATCTAAATGACAAATTAACTGTAGCTTTGACAACCAGAACCGAATCTTGCGGGAGCTCTGGCCTCAGGCCAGTGATATGTTTTCATCTGTCACAAGGTGAACTGTAGAGCACTTTAAAGCTTAGATGTAGTTTGCATATATCCATTGTGCACTTATCAGGAGGTGACTGTATTTTGTGTTCGAGTTCTTAAAGTATCGAACTATCAGTATTCTGAGTTCAGTTATATGCTAGATTTGGAGTATGTAAAAAAAGAAATTGTCCTGGGATTTGACATTTTCAGTTCTAGATCTGTGATATTATTATTATTATTATTATTGACAAAAGCCTTTGTTTTGTAGAGCAAACTTTGATGCGACACATTTTTTTTGTGTGTGTGAAGAAACCTGAGTTTTATTCTTGGATCGCTGATTCGCTCATTCATGCCTGCCTGCACAGCAAAGGGAATGAGTTAATTTATGCCTGCCTGCACAGCAAAGGGAATGAGTTAATTTATGCCTGCCTGCACAGCAAAGGGAATGAGTTAATTTATGCCTGCCTGCACAGCAAAGGGAATGAGTTAATTTATGCCTGCCTGCACAGCAAAGGGAATGAGTTAATTTATGCCTGCCTGCACAGCAAAGGGAATGAGTTAATTTATGCCTGCCTGCACAGCAAAGGGAATGAGTTAATTTATGCCTGCCTGCACAGCAAAGGGAATGAGTTAAGTTAACTGTGGCTTTAAAATACAGTGAATGTTATGTGTTGTCTCAATGTAAAACTACACCACAAAAGGAAGATTCCTTAAAAACAACAACACTGAATCAGGGAGAAAGAGAGAGGCAGGTGGGGACGTGGAGTAATGCAGTGATGTTTTTACATTGAACATTGAAACATTGAACATGTACATTTAAATGTCAAATTTCCTGTCCAATAAAATAAAAAATAAAAAAAGTCATTTCCTGGTTCCTGGTTTTTCCTGGGGTGGCAGGGTAGCCTAGTGGTTAGAGTGTTGGGCTAGTAACCAAAAGGTTGCAAGTTCAAATCCCCAAGCTGACAAGGTACAAATCTGTTATTCTGTTCCTAGGCCATCATTGAAAATAAGAATTTGTAAAGGTAAAAAAATAAAAAACGCTTGATGGTATGCTGCCGTAGAAACACAGTTGTCTGGAAAGTAAAACCTGAAGAAGTAGCTGACAAACACATTTGATCGAACTTAAGGTAGGCTCCTCTGCACCCCAGTATCTCTACTTGCACACACATCTATCACTCCAGTGTTTAATTGCTAAATTGTAATGATTTCACCACTACGGCCTATTTATTGCCGTACCTCCCTTATCTTACCTCATTTGCACACACTATATATATAGACTTTTTCTATTGTGTTATTGACTGTATGTTTGTTTATTCCATGTGTGTTGTGTTGTTGTTTGTGTCGCACTGCTTTGCTTTATCTTGGCCAGGTCGTAGTTGTAAATGAGAACTTGTTCTCAACTGGACCTACCTGGTTAACTGGACCTACCTGGTTAACTGGCCTACCTGGTTAACTGGACTACCTGGTTATAGACTCTAGGGGTGTGTCCTATGTAGACTCTAGGGGTGTGTCCTATGTAGACTCTAGGGGTGTGTCCTATGTAGACTCTAGGGGTGTGTCCTATGTAGACTCTAGGGGTGTGTCCTATATAGACTCTAGGGGTGTGTCCTATGTAGACTCTAAATGATTTGAAAGTAACGACTTAAGTAACTACAGTATGAAATCTAACTCGAAACTTAACTGCTGCAGAGTAATTAAATTTACAATAAATAAAGGTTAGCTTACTAGTAAACTCGCTAACCAAACAACAGTGCAGGGCATGCACACTGAATTAAAGGGCAACTACACTAAAATAAAACATTCTTAGATTTTACCCAGACCTCAAAAGTCTTTTCCTGATGTGGTTTAAGCATTGTTGTGAACACTGAAAATTGAATTTAGTTGTTTTATCTACTAAACAACTGGGGGAAAAGCAGAAAAACTTGTGGAAATCCGATAATAAAAATACAATAAAAATTGCAAAAAAAATTACACGGTTTTTAAAAGACCCTACCAACGTTTTTTTTGCTGTGCATGACTGCACTTTAGAATGTGTGTCATCCTGCAGAACAGCATTGTGGGGAAAGTTAAGGTCAGGTCCAATATTTGCTTTGCAGCCAAGTGGGCAAGAGCTTGGGCCATCCTAGAAATGTTTTACAGTAATATAATATA
Source organism: Salmo trutta (assembly GCF_901001165.1). NCBI lineage: Eukaryota > Metazoa > Chordata > Actinopteri > Salmoniformes > Salmonidae > Salmo > Salmo trutta. The sequence goes on along the minus strand of NC_042968.1, from coordinate 94,349,567 downwards.
TACAATTTTGCAGACACTTTTATCCAAATTGACTTACAGTCATGCGTGAATGCATTTTTATATCTGGGTGGTCCCAGGAATCAAACCCACTATCCTGGTGTTGCTATGCTCTATCGAGAGACATGACAGGATTATAAATGCGCAATAAAACCTCAATGTAATATGATTTATAAGGCCTTTATTAAGCAGTGCTTATGCAACCTTTTATAAAGCACAGGTTTATGTCACATTTGACATTGGTGGTTTATGTCACACAGTTATGCCACTTATGAACCTTTATAAAGCATGACATATGGTTATAGATGATTTGTAACATGTTTATGAAGGCTTTGTGAAGGCTTTGTGAAGCGTAATATAAAGCGCGGCCAGGTTTATACTACTGTAAACTATAGGACTTATGGTTTATACTACTGTAAACTATAGGACTTATGGTTTATACTACTGTAAACTATAGGACTTATGGTTTATACTACTGTAAACTATATGCCTTATTAAGGGTTTATACTACTGTAAACTATAGGCCTTATGGTTTATACTACTTTAAACTATATGCCTTATTAAGGGTTTATACTACTGTAAACTATATGCCTTATTAAGGGTTTATACTACTGTAAACTATATGCCTTATTAAGGGTTTATACTACTGTAAACTATATGCCTTATTAACCTCTCTGGGCTAGGTAGGACGTTTGCGTCCCACCCTAGTCAACAGCCAGTGGAATCGCGTGGCGCGAAATACAAATACCTCAAAAATGCTATAACTTCAATTTCTCAAACATATGACTATATGACTATTTTACACCATTTTAAAGATAAGACTCTAATCACACAGCCATTTTCAAAGCAAGCATATATGTCACAAAAACCAAAACCACAGCTAAATGCAGCACTAACCTTTGATGATCTTCATCAGATGACACTCCTAGGACATTATGTTATACAATACATGCATGTTTTGTTCAATCAAGTTCATATTTATATCAAAAACCAGCTTTTTACATTAGCATGTGATGTTCAGAACTAGCATAGCCACCGAAAACTTCCGGTGAATTTACTAAATTACTCATGATAAACGTTCACAAAATACATAACAATTATTTTAAGAATTATAGATACAGAACTCCTTTATGCAATCGCGGTGTCAGATTTTAAAATAGCTTTTCGGCGAAAGCACATTTTGCAATATTCTGAGTACATAGCTCGGCCATCACGGCTAGCGATTTTGACACCCACCAAGTTTGGCCCTCACCAAACTCAGATTTACTATAAGAAAAATTGGATTACCTTTGCTGTTCTTGGTCAGAATGCACTCCCAGGACTTCTACTTCAACAACAAATGTTGTTTTGGTTCCAAATAATCCATAGTTATATTCAAATAGCTCCGTTTTGTTTGTGCGTTCAGGTCACTATCCGAAGGGTGACGCGCGAGCGCATTTCGTGACAAAAAATGTCAAAATATTCCATTACTTTATTTAGCAGCATGTCAAACGCTGTTTAAAATCAATTTTTATGCTATTTTTCTCGTAAAATAGCGATAATATTCCAACCGGGCAACGTTGTATTCATTCAAAGGCTGAAAGAAAATAATGGAGTAGTCTCATGAACGCGCATCTCAGTCTCACTGTCCCCAGGCTGACCACTCACAAACAGAGCTGCTGTACTTTGCCCAGAGACAGCAGACACCCCATTCCACTTTCTGGCGGCTTTAGAGAGCCAATGGAAGCCTTAGAAAATGTCACGTTACAGCACAGATGCTGTATTTTTTATAGAGATGCAACAGAAGGAGAACAAATTGTCAGACAGGGCACTTCCTGTATGGAATCTTCTCAGGTTTTGGCCTGCCATATGAGTTCTGTTATACTCACAGACACCATTCAAGCAGTTTTAGAAACTTTAGTGTTTTCTATCCAGATCTACTAATTATATGCATATTCTCGTTTCTGGGCAAGAGTAGTAAGGGTTTATACTACTGTAAACTATAGGCCTTACGAAGGGTTAATACTACTGTAAACTATAGGCCTCACGAAGGGTTTATACTACTGTAAACTATAGGCCTTACGAAGGGTTAATACTACTGTAAACTATAGGCCTTACGAAGGGTTAATACTACTGTAAACTATAGGCCTTACGAAGGGTTAATACTACTGTAAACTATAGGCCTTACGAAGGGTTAATACTACTGTAAACTATAGGCCTTACGAAGGGTTAATACTACTGTAAACTATAGGCCTTACGAAGGGTTAATACTACTGTAAACTATAGGCCTTACGAAGGGTTTATACTACTGTAAACTATAGGCCTTACGAAGGGTTTATACTACTGTAAACTATAGGCCTTATGAAGTGTTTATACTGCTGTAAACTAAATCTATAGGCCTTATAAATGGTTTATAAACCATCGGGTGGTGAAGACAGCCCAATAAATCACTGGGACCGTGCTCCCACCTATCCAGGTCATCTACTTATAACAGTGCCCGAGGAAGGACCACAGCGTCATCAAGGACCCCACACGCCAGCCACGAGCTGGTCACGACCTTACTGTCAGGCAGTCGATATCGGAGAATGAGGTCACATACCGCACGTACGTACGCACGCACACGCACACACACACACCACAGCTGTTGCTACCAGACTCTTATTATAGTAGCTAAATACTGCACAATTTAAAAACCCCAATCCCAATCCCTCAAAACCTGTAAATATTGGACTTGTTGAAGACAACGTCATCCCAGTGACCGTACACAGTGTCTTCGGAAAGTATTCAGACCCCTTGAATTTTTCCACATTTTGATGAAATCGTTTTTTCCCCCTCATCAATCTACACACAATACCCCATAATGACAAAGCAAAAACAGGTTTTTATAAATTTTTGCTAATTTCTTTGAAAGAATTCAGACCCTTTACTCAGTACTTTGTTGAAGCAACTTTGGCAGCGATTACAGTCTCGAGTCTTCTTGGGTATGACGCTACAAGCTTGGCACACCTGTATTTGGGGAGTTTCTCCCATTCTTCTCTGTAGATCCTCTCAAGCTCTGTCAGGTTGGATGGGGAGCGTTGCTTCACAGCCATTTTCAGGTCTCTCCAAATGTTTGATCGGGTTCATGTCCGGGCTCTGGCTGGACCATTCAGAGACTTGTCGCAAAGCCACTCCTGTATTGTCTTGGCTGTGTGCTTAGAGTCGTTATCCTGTTTGAAGGTGAATCTTCGCCCCCAGTCTGAGGTCCTGAGCGGTCTGGAGCAGCTGTTCATCAAGGATTTCTCTGTACTTTGCTAAACCCTTCGTTCATCTTTGCCTCATTCATGACTAGCCTCCCAGTTCCTGAAAAACATCCCCACAGCATGATGCTGCCACCACCTTGCTTCACCGTAGGGATGGTGCCAGGTTTCCTCCAGACGTGACGCTTGGCATTCAGGCCAAAGAGTTCAATCTTGGTTTCATCAGACCAGAGAATCTTGTCATGGTCTGAGAGTCGTCTTTAGTTGACTTTTGGCAAACTCCAAGCGGGCTGTCATGTGCCTTTTACAGGGGAGTGTTTTAAAAAATTGTATTCTAAAAACCTGTTTTTCGCTTTGTCATTATGGGGCATTGTGTGTACTGTAGATTGCTGAGGCAAGCAACACGAGGCAAGCAACACTGAACCATGCATGAGCGCACCAGCTGTTCCAAACGACTGTTATCTTGCTCTCTGTAGCCGATGTGAGTTTTGCCTTTAAACAGGTTAACATTCACAAGACCACAGGCCAGACGGATTACCAGGACGTGTACTCAGAGAGCGTTGACTAGCTGGCAAGTGTCTTCACTGACCGTTTAAACCTCTCCCTGACCCAGTCTGTAATACCTGGCTCACATTATCAACACCATCATCTCAGATCCCAGATAACCTGAGGGGTATCCTTCGAAGCAGGTTTGAGTTAGGTCAACTCTGAGTTCAACTCGGAAAAACCAGTCATACAAAAGTGGCTCACCTTTTAGCCAGGTAAATTTCTATGGAATCTGTCAGAACTTACCGCCTTTGGGGCAGGCTAACTTACGGCTAACTCTGTACTTACCCTAAATGAAATGACAAAGCCATGAGTTGAAGACCAATGAAATGAGATTCCCTCCCTCTTGCAAAGATTGCTTCATCATCCCCTTCATTTGAGGAAGACTGATTAAATATTTTATTAATAAAACGTTTTTTTTTTTGTAAATTAAGAAAATATGTACAGTTGAAGTCGGAAGTTTACCTACACTTAGGTTGGAGTCATTAAAACTTGTTTTTCAACCACTCCACTCCACACATTTCTTGTTAACAAACTATACATTTACATTTAAGTCATTTAGCAGACGCTCTTATCCAGAGCGACATACAAATTGGTGCATTCACCTTATGATATCCAGTGGAACAACCACTTTACAATAGTGCATCTAAATCTTTTAAGGGTGGGGGGGGGGTTAGAAGGATTACTTTATCCTATCCTAGGTATTCCTTAAAGAGGTGGGGTTTCAGGTGTCTCCGGAAGGTGGTGATTGACTCCGCTGTCCTGGCGTCGTGAGGGAGCTTGTTCCACCATTGGGGTGCCAGAGCAGCGAACAGTTTTGACTGGGCTGAGCGGGAACTGTGCTTCCTCAGAGGTAGGGGGGCCAGCAGACCAGAGGTGGATGAACGCAGTGCCCTTGTTTGGGTGTAGGGCCTGATCAGAGCCTGAAGGTACGGAGGTGCCGTTCCCCTCACAGCTCCGTAGGCAAGCATCATGGTCTTGTAGCGGATGCGAGCTTCAACTGGAAGCCAGTGGAGAGAGCGGAGGAGCGGGGTGACGTGAGAGAACTTGGGAAGGTTGAACATCAGACGGGCTACGGCGTTCTGGATGAGTTGTAGGGGTTTAATGGCACAGGCAGGGAGCCCCGCCAACAGCGAGTTGCAGTAATCCAGACGGGAGATGACAAGTGCCTGGATTAGGACCTGCGCCGCTTCCTGTGTGAGGCAGGGTCGTACTCTACGAATGTTGTAGAGCATGAACCTACAGGATCGGGTCACCGCCTTGGAAAGTCGGTTAGGACATCTACTTTGGGCATGACACAAGTAATTTTTCCAACAATTGTTTACAGACAGATTATTTAACTTATAATTCACTGTATCACAA
>NC_042968.1:94309444-94339444 GCF_901001165.1 Salmo trutta | reverse complement strand
GGTTATGTCAGCTGTTAGGACATATTACATGGTTATGACTTGTTAAGCCCATCTTATAAACAGGTTATGTCAGCTGTTAGGACATATGACATGGTTATGACTTGTTAAGCCCATCTTATAAACAGGTTATGTCAGCTGTTAGGACATATTACATGGTTATGACTTGTTAAGCCCATCTTATAAACAGGTTATGTCACCTGTTATAGTTATCCAATCTGTAAGTCGCTCTGGATAAGAGCGTCTGCTAAATGACTTAAATGTAAGCTGTTAGGACACGGCATGTTATGACATATTACATGGTTATGACTTGTTAAGACCATATTATAAACAGGCTATGTCACCTGTTATAGTTATGACGCGTTATGACGCTGGGTGTTAAGTAAAGTGTACCCATTACTTCAGTGCCTTTCTTGCAAACAGGATGGACACCAAACAGGATGCATGTTTTGGAATATTTTTTATTCTGTACAGGCTTCTTTCTCTGTCATTTAGGTTAGTATTGTGGAGTAACTACAATGTTGTTGATCCATCCTCGGTTTTCTCCCATCACAGCCATTAAACTCTGTAACTGTTTTAAAGTCACCATTGTCCTCATGGTGAAATCCCTGAGCGGTTTCCTTCCTCTCCGGCAACTGAGTTAGGAAGGACGCCTGTATCTTTATAGTGACTGGGTGTATTGATACACCATCCAAAGTGTAATTAATACCTTCATGCTCAAAGGGATATTAACTTAATTTTTTTTACCCATCTACCAATAGGTGCCCTTTGTGAAGCATTGGAAAACCTCCCTGGTCTTTGTGGTTGAATCTGTGTTTGAAATTCACTGCTCGACTGAGTGACCTTACAGATAATTGTATGTGTGGGATACAAAGGATGAGGTAGTCATTAAGAAATCATGTTAAACACTATTATTGCATACAGAGTGACTCCATGCAAATTATTATGGGAATCGTTAATCACAGTTTTACTCTCAAACTTGCCATAACAAAGGGGTTGAATACTTATTGACTCAAGATATTTCAGCTTTCCTTTTTTAATTAAATTGCAAACAATTAAAAAAACTAAAATCGACTTTGACATTACGGGGATATTGTGTGTAGGCCAGTGACACAAAAAAAAAAAAAAAAGTCAATGTAATCCATTTTTAATTCAGACTGTAACAACAAAATGTGGATAAAGTCAATGGGTGTGAATCCTTTCTGAAGGCGCTGTGCAAGGCTCGCTGTATGCAGGCTGATCAGTAAAAGACTGTGACTGAACCCATGGTGCTCGGAGCAGGAGCACCCTGTTCAGACCACTGCCACACCGCAGTCCACAATGCTCTAGCGAGCCGCGAGAATACTTGATAATAGCACATCGTTTTTTACATTATTTTTGTTTTAAGCTCAATTAATACCTCAACTCCTGTCTGTCTGTCTGTCTGTCTGTCTGTCTGTCTGTCTGTCTGTCTGTCTGTCTGTCTGTCTGTCTGTCTGTCTGTCTGTCTGTCTGTCTGTCTGTCTGTCTGTCTGTGTCTCCTATTGGCTAATTAACCAGTCTGTCTGTCTGTGTCTCCTATTGGCTAATTAACCAGTCTGTCTGTCTGTCTGTCTGTGTCTCCTATTGGCTAATTAACCATTCTGTCTGTCTGTCTGTCTGTCTGTGTCTGTCTGTCTGTCTGTCTGTCTGTCTGTCTGTCTGTCTGTCTGTCTGTCTGTCTGTCTGTCTGTCTGTCTTTTCGTTATGAAAATGTGACGCCGGACAACGTGAATGGGATTTTTTCTTTTTTTATTTACTGGCCATTTGATCAATTTACCATAACTCCTTATGGCGTCCACCCACGGTGCTCAGAATGACAGAAATCGAATTTACATGATGTGAATTAATCTCCACAGAACTTGCAACTCCTGTAATGAAGCATCTTCATTGTAAACAGCAGATGAGAGCAGAGTCCATATGTGGACAGATGACAATCTGTTAGAAAAAGGAGGTATCTAAAGATGCAACAGCTATGATGGGTTGTTAATATGGGTTGTTTATATGGCTTGTGTATATGGCTTGTGTCTTTATGGCTTGTGTCTTTGGCTACTGGACAACGAAGGAAAGTTGAAAACCAATAGAACAGGAGAGAAATGGCATATGTGGCGCTTTGAATAGGCTAAGGAAGTAAGTTCAAATACATCTACAAAAAATGATAAATACTCCCCAGAAATAAATAAAATACTTCACCATAAAGCATGACTTATAGCCAGATGGATCGAGGATCATTAGCTTTATTTATTTATATATTTTTTTAAATAGTTGTGGATTGTTTCAAAAACACAAGTGCATATCTATGTGGGAAGCCCGTGGCAATAGGCCTATCTGATGATTTTTTAATTAAAAAAAAAATGTATTTATTTAACCTTAATTTAACCAGGAAGGGCTCATTGAGATTTAAAATCTCTTTTTCAAGAGCGTCCTGGCCAAGATAGGCAGCGCCAAGTCATTACAAAAATTACAGACAAACAACATGAAAAACTACAAGTAATCTAGTAAAAGAAAAAACATAGAATTCACAAGAGTATAACAAAATCATGAAACAGCAAATTAAAAACATTGTCAGGGAATCAGTCTCAAGATCATTCATCAGCGATTTAAAATGAAGTGCCAAGTTGACGTGATCTTTACACCAGCAACAAAAAATAAAATAGTTTGCACTACACAACAAGGAAGTTACTCAGCCATAAATATATAGGTTATTAGTGGGTTAAAATGTACTCGTCACAAACAAACGACTTGACATGCTGCCATGTTGGATTGATTGGCTGCAGTCACTGTTGTAAAACACTTTAGGTGTGGCTGTCAGTGAAAAGCATAAGGGCGTGGTGAAGATATAGACATGTCTCTCTCCAGAATGCTCCCATTCATTGTTTCATTGTGTGAATTGTTAACCCTTTGATTGTTTATTTTTTTTGATCAATTCCCCAACATACGGAACAGATCAATTGATTAGCTAATAGAAAAGATAGAAAGGGAGTCAGACAGGCTGAGTAGAGAGAGAGAGAGAGAGAGAGAGAGAGAGAGAGAGAGAGAGAGAGAGAGAGAGAGAGAGAGAGAGAGAGAGAGAGAGAGAGAGAGAGAGAGATGAATGTGATTGAATTGATCATATTTTTCTACTGTTTTTATTTGTCGTTTTTAGGCCTAATGTATTTTACTTAGTTGATAAGTTATTAGACCGGCTGCATTGGCCTATGGGCCATCTCTGAGTCCTTTACGTCAGTGGATCACGGTGTATCAATGTGTTCATATGGCAGAGGAGCATTAGTGGATTTTTAGGATTAACCACGTCACAATGATTTTGAGAAATTGTATTATTGAAATGAAACTGTGCATACGAATATCATAATTGGTAAGTAGATTGGTAGGATAAATTGTAAACTTCCCCAAACTGGAAATGTATTCGCCGCCTATGTAGTCTATATAAATTCATTGTTTCCATATTTGGATTTGCCCACAGGCTATCCATTTTACTAGGTAAGTTGACTGAGAACTCATTCTCATTTCATTCTCATATAATATGAAGTAAAAACATTCAGCTTTCAAACAACTATGTTGTCAAAAAAGCTAACTGCATTCCAGCTCACATTGTAAAGTGCTGATAGATAGAATGGTGAATGAGAGGCGCGCGTCAATCAGAGAAATAAAAATAGTCTAAATCATTTTAATCCTGCATCAAAACAGTTTTTTTTTTACAACGCAATGAATGGCCTCATAACAACTCATGTTTTACACCAGAAAACAACCAGCTGAGGAGCTACAGGAGAAATCCAGCTCATAATACTCATAATGTCATCATTGTGTTGGATAAATATACTGAACAAAAAAATACCAAACGGCAAAATGCAACAATTTTACTGGAGTTACAGTTAATATGAGGAAATCAGTTAATTTAAATTAATTAATTAGGCCCTAAATCTATGGATTTCACATGACTGGGCAGGGGCACAGCCATAGGTGGGCTTTGGATGGCATAGGCCCATCCACTTGGGAGCTAGGCCCAGCCAATCAGAATATTATTTTTTCCCCCCACAAAAGGACTTTTATTACAGACAGAAATACTCCTCAGTTTCATCAGCTGTCCAGGTGGCTGGTCTCAGACCATCCTGCAGGTAAAGAAGCTGGATGTGGAGGTCCTGGGCTGGTGTAGTTGTGAGGCCGGTTGGACGTACTGCTAAATTCTCTAAAATGATGTTGGAGGTGGCTTATGGTAGAGAAATGAACATTAAATTCTCTGGCAACAGCTCTGTTGGATATTCCTGTAGTCAGCATGCCAATTGCACACTCTCTCAAAAAACTTGAGACATCTGTGGCATTGTGTTGTGTGACAAAACTGCACATTTTAGAGTGACCTTTTATTGTCCCCCAGCACAAGGTGCACCTGTGTAATGATCATGCTGTTTAATCAGCTTCTTGATATGCCACACCTGTCAGGTGGATGGATTATATTGGCAAAGGAGAAATGCTCACTAACCGGGAGGTAAACACATTTGTGCACAACATGTAAATAAGCTTTGTGTGTGTAAGGAACATTTCAGGGATCTTTAATTTTAGCTCATGAAACACTTTACATATTGCGTTTATATTTTGGTTCAGTATAGAATATAGGCTACGTGATGACTAATGACACGCCAATTTAATTCCACTATATTATGCAAATGGTGATGGAGGGAGATGGAGGGAGGAGGAGAGGATACAGCGGGATGGAGGGAGGAGGAGAGGAGGGAGGAGGAGAGGAGGGAGGAGGGAGGAGGAGAGGATACAGCGGGATGGAGGGAGGAGGAGAGGATACAGCGGGATGGAGGGAGGAGGAAAGGAGGGAGGAGGAGAGGAGGGAGGAGGAGAGGATACAGCGGGATGGAGGGAGGAGGAGAGGATACAGCGGGATGGAGGGAGGAGGAGAGGAGGGAGGAGGAGAGGAGGGAGGAGGGAGGAGGAGAGGATACAGCGGGATGGAGGGAGGAGGAGAGGATACAGCGGGATGGAGGGAGGAGGAAAGGATGGATGAAAAAGGGGTGTGTGTAATGAGGACTGCAGTCCAATGATCAATCAGCAGAGTGGGTTTAGATACAGAGAATAACTACTATCTATAATTGTGAGTGAGTGAGTTTAGGAACAGGGTTAAACAGTGACAGAGAACCAGCAGAGAGAGATTACAAAAACTTAAGAAAGAAATTGAGAAACATATCCAACCAAAAACATAGACTCAGTAAACCTGAGTCTACGCCTTCACTATGGTGAATCACTAAAACAATCCAGAAATACACTAGGGAAAAAGAAGGAACAGCACGTCAGAAATCAGCTCAATGTAATTGAAGAATCCATAGACTCTAACCACTTCTGGGGACATTGGAAAACACTAAACAAACAACAACATGAAGAATTATCTATCCAAAACAGAGATGTATGGATAAACCTTTTGGCCCTACAATAAAGAACAAACAGCAAAAACATATACATGATCAAATACAAATCTTATAATCAACTATTAAAAAACTACCAGAACACACTGGATTTTGCAATTAGGGTTGGAAACTTTCCGGGTAAATTTTTCTGGACATTTTTCATGGGAAGTTAAGCCCTGGAATTTGGGGATTTTTGCTTAAATTCATCAAAAAAATTAGTTTATAACAGTGAACCTTTTTCTGTGGGATACACATCAGGCAATTCTAGGTCTAGTGGCATATTTTGGTTAAACTATCCACAATTCAATGGAATTGCAATCCTCTGTATGCACAGTGCAATCTTCCATCATATGTACAGCTGATTCTCAAGATCTTTTCTGTGGAACTTGTTCAGTTTATGTCTCAGTTGTTCAATCTTGTTATGTTCATACAAATATTTCCACATGTTAAGTTTGCTGAAAATAAACACAGTTGACAGTGAGAGGACTTTTCAATTTTTTTGCTGAGTTTATTTATCTGTATATGGAATTGTATATTTGGCACTATCTGATGTGTGGAGACATTTCACTGCAGAATCATCTGGCCAAGTGCATAAAGTTCCCTCAGCGCTCACAACAAGCAACCTCTGACAAAAGCCCCTCTACTTGTATTGGAGGTGAAAATTATGAATCAGACACCTTATCGATAGCAACAGCTCATGGTCCTCCTGGAATCAGAAGTTTTTTTGACTCAATGGAGGAACGTAGTCAGAGAAATGCTGATGAATGTCTTGCTCGAGCTGTGTATGCAACTGGTTCACCTCTGATGCTCACAGGCAATGTGTATTGGAAGAGATTACTGAATGTTCTTCGCCCAGCAGACACCCCTCCAACCAGACATGCTTTATCTACTCATTTACTGGATGCAGAATTCAACAGAGTTCAAGTAAAGGTCAAGCAAATCATAGAGAAAGCGGACTGTATTACAATCATCTCTGATGGGTGGTTGAATGTTCGTGGGCAAGGAATAATTAACTACATCATCTCCACCCCTCAACCAGTATTCTACAAGAGCACAGACACAAGGGACAACAGACACACCGGTCTCTACATTGCAGATGAGCTGAAGGCAGTCATCAATGACCTTGGACCACAGAAGGTATTTGCACTAGTGACAGACAATGCTGTGAACATGAAGGCTGCTTGGTCTAAAGTGGAGGAGTCCTACCCTCACATCACACCCATTGGCTGTGCTGCTCACGCATTGAATCTGCTCCTCAAGGACATCATGACACTGAAAACAATGGATACACTCTACAAGAGAGCCAAGGAAATGGTTAGGTATGTGAAGGCTCATCAGCAATCTACCTCACCAAGCAAAGTGAGAAGAATAAGAGCACCACATTGAAGCTGCCCAGCAACTCCCGTTGGGGTGGTGTTGTCAGTCATCATGTTTGACAGTCTCCTGGAGGGGAAGGAGTCTCTCCAAGAAATGACCATATCACAGTCTGCCGATATGGACAGCCTCATCAAGAGGATCCTCCTGGATGATGTATTTTGGGAAGGAGTGGTAAGCAGCCTGAAACTCCTGAAACCTATAACAGTAGCCATAGTCATCACTACTGTTTCTCGCCACCTTGGCCTGGATGAGGGCAAGGTTCTTGGCAGTCTGGTGAAGTACACTTCCAAGCAAGGGCTTTGGGATGGAGATGCAATATGGCAGTCGTGCCAACATATCTCATCAGCCACCTGGTGGAAGGGACTTTGTGGATCTGAGGCTCTTTCCCCTGTTGCCTCCATTATCCTCCAAATCCCACCAACATCAGCCGCCTCACAGCGCAACTGGGAACACACACACCACAGAACAGGCTGACCAATACAAGGGTCGAAAAATTGGTGGCCATCCGGGCAAATTTGAGTTTTTTTTTGCCTGACAACGAGCCATCCTCAACAAGGTTGGAAAGTGACAGTGAAGATGAGGCCTCAGAGTCTGATGTTCAAGAGGTGGACATTGAGGAGGTCCAGGGAGAAGACATGGAAGCCTGAGAGGAAGACAACCAATGCTTTAGTTTCTAGACGATCATTTTACCGATGTATGTTGAAATGTTTTTGGGATCATTGGGGATCATTCGATGTTGAAAACGTTTTTGGGAGATGCGATGGATCATTGGGGATCATTCAATATTCCCTTTCTTTTGTTGTTCAGTGAAATCATCCCATGTGAAGAGTCAAATCATTTAATTAAAGTTCAATTAGTAACTAAATTGTTTTGTTTTTTTACTTCTATTGGAAGGATTTAATCATTTGCAATTATGTCTACAAATGCCACGGTAAAAGGTTTATGTTTCTGTCTCCATATGATATGGTAAATATATCCAATGCAAAAAAAACATCAACATTTAAATGGTATTAATATTAAATTTTTAGATATTTCCGTTAATTCCCATATATTTCCTTTAAATCCCACGGTAAGTTTTAACCTCTGAATATTCTCCAAATATATTGAATGAACTACAGGACAAAATATAAACCCTCCAACTCAAAAGGGCCTGTGGTGTTGATGGTATCCTAAATGAAATGATAAAATATAGAGACCACAAACCCCAATTCACAAAAGTGGTGTAACGCCCTGGCCATAGAGAGGGGTTTTTGTCTTTATTTTGGTTAGGCCAGGGTGTTACATTGGGTGGGCGTGTTATATGTTCCCTTTTCTATGTTTTTGTATTTCTTTGTTTTGGGCCGTATGTGGCTGAAGCTCGTTGTTGCTGATTGTGAGTCACACATAAGGAGCATGTTTTTCCTTTGGGTAATTGTTTCTGTTTAGTGTTTGCACCTGACAGGACTGTTTGGCTGTCGGTTTTTTGTCATAAATTCCTGAAGATGAACACATCCTCTGCTGCACCTTGGTCTAATTCTAACGACGGCCGTTACAAGTGGAGATTTGAATCCAATAACTAGCATGGCGTCAACAGCAAACTTGGGAAGATCCTCTGCATTATCATTACTGTCTTAGGTCAGTTTATTTTAAGAATGTCAGAATAATAGAGAGAATTATTTCTTTCATCACATTCCCAGTGGGTCAGAAGTTTACATACACTCAATTAGTATTTGGTAGCATTGCCTTTAAATTGTTTAACTTGGGTCAAACGTTTCGGACAAGCTTCCCACAATAAGTTGGGTGAATTTTGGCCCATTCCTCCTGACAGAGCTGGTGTAACTGAGTCAGGTTTGTAGGCCTCCTTGCTCACACACGATTTTTCAGTTCTGCCCACAAATTTTCTATAGGATTGAGTTCAGGGCTTTGTGATGGCCACTCCAACATCTTGACTTTGTTGTCCTTAAGCCATTTTGCCACAACTTTGGAAGTATGCTTGGGGTCATTGTCCATTTGGAAGACCCATTTGCGACCAAGCTTTAACTTCCTGACTGATGTATTGAGATGTTGCTTCAATATATCCACATTGTTTCCCCCTCCTCATGATGCCATCTATTTTGTGAAGTGCACCAGTCCATCCTGCAGCAAAGCACCTTCACAACATGATGCTGCCACCCCTGTGCTTCACGGTTGGGATGGTGTTCTTCGGCTTGCCAGCCTCCCCTTTTTCCTCCAAACATAACGATGGTCATTATGGCCAAAAAGTTATATTTTTGTTTCATCAGACCAGAGGACATTTCTCCAAAAAGTATGATATTTGTCCCCATGTGCAGTTGCAAAACATAGTCTAGCTTTTTATGGCGGTTTTGGAGCAGTGGCTTCTTCCTTGCTGAGTGTCCTTTCAGGTTATGTCAATATAGGACTCGTTTTACTGTGGATATAAATACTTTGTACCTGTCTCCTCCAGCATCTTCACAAGGTCCTTTGCTGTGTTTCTGGGATTGATTTGCACTTTTCGCACCAAAGTACGTTCATCTCTAGGAGACAGAACGCGTCTCCTTGCTGAGCGGTATGACGGCTGCGTGGTCCCATGGTGTTTATACTTGCGTACTATTGTTTGTACAGATGAACGTGGTACCTTCAGGCGTTTGGAAATTGCTCCCAAGGATGAACCAGACTTGTGGAGGTCTACAATTTCTTTCTGAGGTCTTGGCTGATTTCTTTTGATTTTCCCATGATGTCAAGCAAAGAGGCACTGAGTTTGAAGCTAGGCCTTGAAATACATCCACAGGTACACCTCCAATTGACTCAAATGATGTCAATTAGCCTATCAGAAGCTTCTAAAGCCATGACATAATTTTCTGGAATTTTCCAAGCTGTTTAAAGGCACAGTCAACTTAGTGTATGTAAACTTCTGACCCACTGGAATTGTGATACAGTGAATTATAAGTGAAATAATCTGTCTGTAAACAATTGTTGGAAAAATTACTTGTGTCATACACAAAGTAGATGTCCTAACCGACTTGCCAAAACTATAGTTTGTTAACAAGAAATTTGTGGAGTGGTTGAAAAACTAGTTTTAATGACTCCAACCTAAGTGTATGTAAACTTCCGACTTCAACTGTATATATCAACAAAATTGGCGAGGGCACTAGAACAGTCTGCAGCACCCGGCCTCACCCTACTAGAATCTGAAGTCAAATGTCTACTGTTTTTTGATGATCTGGTGCTTCTGTCCCCAGCCAAGGAGGGACAGAAGCACAGGACCACAAATACAAATTCAATCTAGACACCGTTGCCCACAAAAAAACTATACACAGCTTGGCCTAAACATCCGCGCCACAGGTAACTCCCGAGTGGCACAATGGTCTATGCCACAACCTGCCTCTGCCTACAACAACATGGGTAAAAAAAGCTCCGCACATTTCCAAAAAATACACGAAGCAAAGTATAATCACACAGGGGCTGCAGAGGAACCTACCTAGGACCCAACACCCACACAGCGGTACCGTAGCCTACCTTCAAAGAGTGTGGCTGCCATTGGTCGTTGACACCTTTAAATGGTTCCTGTTCGGTGAAGAACTCTGTGTCCGTGTCCAGTCGACCATGTCCCCCATACTGCTCAGCATCACTGTCCAGCTTGATACGATATCTGAGGGGGGGGTCAAGGAAGGATGGAGCTACGGATGGACGGTGGGGAGGGATATCAAGACTGAGGGAGGGAGAGAGGGAGGGTGGGGGGGATATAAAACAGAGGGAGGGAGAGATGGAGGGTGGGAAGGGATATAAGGACAGAGGGAGGGAGAGGTAGGGATGGATGCAGGGGAGGGAGAGGTAGGGATGGATGGATGGATGCAGGGGAGGGAGAGGTAGGGATGGATGGATGGAGGGGAGGGAGAGGTAGGGATGGATGGATGCAGGGGAGGGAGAGGTAGGGATGGATGGATGCAGGGGAGGGAGAGGTAGGGATGGATGGTGGGGAGGGAGAGGTAGGGATGGATGGATGCAGAGGAGGGAGAGGTAGAGATGGATGCAGGGGAGGGAGAGGTAGGGATGGATGGATGGATGGATGGATGGAGGGGAGGGAGGGAGAGGTAGGGATGGATGGATGGAGGGGAGGTAGAGGTAGGGATGGATGGATGGAGGGGAGGGAGAGGTAGGGATGGATGGATGGATGGAGGGGAGGGAGAGGTAGGGATGGATGCAGAGGAGGGAGAGGTAGAGATGGATGGATGCAGAGGAGGGAGAGGTAGAGATGGATGGATGCAGGGGAGGGAGAGGTAGGGATGGATGCAGGGGAGGGAGAGGTAGGGATGGATGCAGGGGAGGGAGAGGTAGAGATGGATGCAGGGGTTGACTGAAACTCATCAGCATAGATTGTTTTTATGACCGATTTGTTTGTCAAAATCAATTTACAGGCCAGAAAAATTGCATTTATTTGAAAACATATGGGGATCCTTAATAAGTGCTCAGCATATGTGGGAACTCCTTCAAGACTGTTGGAAAAGCATTCCAGGTGAAGCTGGTTGAGAGAATGCCAAGAGTGTGCAAAGCTGTCATCAAGGCAAAGGGTGGCTACTTTGAAGAATCTCAAATATATTTTGATTTGTTTAACACTTTGTTTGGTTACTACATGATTCCATGTGTTATTTCATAGTTTTGATGTCTTCATTATTATCCTACAATGTAGAAAATAGTCAAAATAAAGAAAAACCCTGGAATAAGTAGGTCTGTCTAAACTTTTGACTGGTACTGCATATTTCCGTTGCAAAAATGTTTTTATATACGGTGTTCTAATGAATACACCCCCTGCTCTTCCAAACACCTCTGCCTCTCCTCTCTAGCTGTCAGTGACCAGTCCTCACCACTAGGGGTCCTCAGCTGCTACAGAGATCAAGAGAGAGAGTCTGGCTTCAACAACATGACATACTGAACACTGCTCTTCCTCCTGAAGTATCACATTCAAAGCATTGGATTGGTTTAGTGGGACCACCATTTTTCTTATAGCAGTCATTTCCTTTCAAATCATTGAAGGGAAGTGAACAAGTGGACACTTTGGGAGAAGGGTGAGATTATTGGGCGACGTACTCTCTGCCTCTCTAGATGTCAGTGACCAGTCATCACCACTAGGGGTCCTCAGTGATTTATCTACGGAAAACAGTTCAGGGAAGGACTGGCTTTAATAACATTACATAAATATTTAATTTTATTTCATTATTTTATTTATTTAACCCTTTATTTAACAAGGCAAGTCAGTTAAGAACAAATTCTTATTTACAATGATGGCCTACCCCCGGTCAAACCCGGACGACTGGGCCAAATGTGCTCCGCCCTATGGGACTCCCAATCACAGCCAGTTGTGATACCGTCTGGAATCGAACCAGCGTCTATTGTGACACCTCTAGCACTGAGATGCAGTGCCTTAGACCGCTGCACCACTCTGGAGCTTATAGACCTCTCGGGAGCCCACTCGGGAGCCCACTCCCACTCGGGAGCCCACTCGGGAGCCCACTCCCACTCGGGAGTCCACTCGGGAGCCCACTCCCACTCGGGAGCCCTCTCGGGAGCCCACTCCCACTCGGGAGCCCACTCGGGAGCCCACTCCCACTCGGGAGCCCTCTCGGGAGCCCACTCCCACTCGGGAGCCCTCTCCCTCTCGGGAGCCCTCTCCCACTCGGGAGCGCAGCGGTCTAAGGCACATACTGAATGTTGACACCGGAAATGACAAGACAAAACATGCTAAAGTGTGCTGGCACGCACGCACGTGGACACACGTACACGGAGGTAATTATGCTTCCCTTACCCCTGTTCTAAACCTGGCCTGGCTCGCGATTTAGAACATAGATTATACCTGCACACCTCTGTCCTCCCTTTATCACCTGCTAGGAGGGAGAGAAGGATCACAGAGAGAGAGAGAGAGAGAAAACGGATCAGAGGGAGAGGGAGAGCAGAAAAAGAGGGGATTCAGAAGGAAATTGGAGCTTCTGGAGGGATTTCTGCTAAAACCTGCAAACACAAGACAATATTCTGCTGCTCCATCCAAAGCTACCTGCACTCCTCCTCTCGAGGCCTTTTTGAATTCCTTGCTGAAGTTACACTGGGGAAATGGACGAATACAGCACAATTACACCTAACAGTATGGACTGGGTCTCTCTCTGTCTCCCTCTCTCTCTCTGAGGACACCTGCCACACAATGTAAGAGAACAAAGAACAGCTTCCTCCTCCCCTTCCCTGTTTACCATCCTCCTCTGTTCTCTGCCTCTTCTTCCTCCTCTCTGATTCTGGGTGAATCTCCCACTATCTGAAAAACAAACCAGCAAAAAATGTAAATCTCTCCCTTCTTTTCTCCTTCCGCCTGCAGTTTCATCTCCTCCCTCTGTCTTCTAGCTGCAGTTCACCGTTTCCCTCTCTGTCCCTAGTTAACGTGACACCGTTTCCCTCTCTGTCCCTTAGTTAACATGACACCGTTTCCCTCTCTGTCCCTAGTTAACGTGACACCGTTTCCCTCTCTGTCCCTAGTTAACGTGACACCGTTTCCCTCTCTGTCCCTTAGTTAACGTGACACCGTTTCCCTCTCTGTCCCTAGTTAACGTGACACCGTTTCCCTCTCTGTCCCTAGTTAACGTGACACCGTTTCCCTCTCTGTCCCTAGTTAACATGACACCGTTTCCCTCTCTGTCCCTAGTTAACGTGACACCGTTTCCCTCTCTGTCCCTAGTTAACGTGACACCGTTTCCCTCTCTGTCCCTAGTTAACGTGACACCGTTTCCCTCTCTGTCCCTTAGTTAACGTGACACCGTTTCCCTCTCTGTCCCTAGTTAACGTGACACCGTTTCCCTCTCTGTCCCTTAGTTAACGTGACACCGTTTCCCTCTCTGTCCCTAGTTAACGTGACACCGTTTCCCTCTCTGTCCCTAGTTAACGTGACACCGTTTCCCTCTCTGTCCCTAGTTAACGTGACACCGTTTCCCTCTCTGTCCCTAGTTAACGTGACACCGTTTCCCTCTCTGTCCCTAGTTAACGTGACACCGTTTCCCTCTCTGTCCCTTAGTTAACGTGACACCGTTTCCCTCTCTGTCCCTAGTTAACATGACACCGTTTCACTCTCTGTCCCTAGTTAACATGACACCGTTTCCCTCTCTGTCCCTAGTTAACGTGACACCGTTTCCCTCTCTGTCCCTAGTTAGCGTGACACCGTTTCCCTCTCTGTCCCTAGTTAACGTGACACCGTTTCCCTCTCTGTCCCTAGTTAACGTGACACCATTTCCCTCTCTGTCCCTAGTTAACGTGACACCGTTTCCCTCTCTGTCCCTAGTTAACGTGACACCGTTTCCCTCTCTGTCCCTAGTTAACGTGACACCGTTTCCCTCTCTGTCCCTAGTTAACGTGACACCGTTTCCCTCTCTGTCCCTAGTTAACGTGACACCGTTTCCCTCTCTGTCCCTAGTTAACGTGACACCGTTTCCCTCTCTGTCTCTAGCTAACATCACACTGTTTCCCTTTACCATCTCTCCCTCCCTATCCTCCCTCTCTTGCCTCTTTCTCCCGCTCTCCCTCGCCCTCTCCTCCCTCTTTCTCTCTCCTCTGTCCTCGCTCTCTCCCCTCTCCTCCTCCCTCCCTCCTCCTCCCTCTTTCTCTCTCCTCTGTCCTCCCTCTCTCTCCTCTTCCCTCCCCTCTCATCTCTCTAGGGAATGAGACAGGTGTTGGTGTGTAGATGCTTGGTAGATCCTCCTGTGTATTTCTTCTCTGATAGACCGTCTGTCTGTCTGGACGTCTGTCTGTCTGTCTAGACGTCTGTCTGGACGTCTGTCTGTCTGGACGTCTGTCTGTCTGGACGTCTGTCTGTCTGTCTAGACGTCTGTCTGTCTGTCTAGACGTCTGTCTAGACGTCTGTCTGTCTGTCTAGACGTCTGTCTGTCTGTCTAGACGTCTGTCTGTCTGTCTAGACGTCTGTCTGTGTCTGTCTAGACGTCTGTCTGTCTGTCTAGACGTCTGTCTGTCTGTCTAGACGTCTGTCTGTCTGGACGTCTGTCTGTCTAGACGTCTGTCTGTCTAGACGTCTGTCTGTCTGTCTAGACGTCTGTCTGTCTGTCTAGACGTCTGTCTGTCTGTCTAGACGTCTGTCTGTCTGTCTGTCTAGACGTCTGTCTGTCTGTCTAGACGTCTGTCTGTCTGTCTAGACGTCTGTCTGTCTGTCTGTCTGTCTGTCTGGACGTCTGTCTAGACGTCTGTCTGTCTGTCTGTCTAGACGTCTGTCTGTCTGTCTAGACGTCTGTCTGTCTGTCTAGACGTCTGTCTGTCTGTCTACTCATCTCTGTCTGTCTGTCTGTCTGTCTGTCTGTAAGTCTGGAAGTCTGTCTGTCTGTCTGGAAGTCTGTCTATCTATCTAGATGTCAGTCCGTCAGTCAGTCAGTCTGTATGTCCGTCTAGACGTCCGTCCATCTGCTGTGATCTACACCATTACACATCTCTATCAGTTTACAGTACCTACCTCCTCACTCTTCAGGGTGTGTGAGTGTGTGTCTGCGTGAGTGTGTCTGTGTGTGTGTGTGACAGAGAGCGAGAGTTGCTGTGAGACGGCTGGATGGAAGGAACAATAAAGTAAATATGAGCCTGCCTGGGTAAAAGCAGCTGGAAGACAGTTTTGGAGAATAGATGTAGTGAAGTCTGTGTGTGATACCATAGTGTGTGTTAAACCAGGACTACTGAACAGAGCTGTTAGGAAAGACCAGTTCAGCTAATGGGTAGCATGTTACTACAGTCCTGTAACACACACAGGCGAGAGCCAGGCACGTTCCTACATTGACCCAGCTGGTGTGTGTGTGTGTGTGTGTGTGTGCGTCTAGTCCGATAGGCTAAAAGCTCCTTGGCCTAGCGGTTGCCCCTGGAGACCAGAGTCTGGATAAACACCAGCAGGGGATTTGATTGATCCTCGGCTACCTCTCCTCGGCTACCTCTCCTCGGCTACCTCTCCTCGGCTACCTCTCTCCGTCTCTCCTCGGCTACCTCTCCTCGGCTACCTCTCCTCGGCTACCTCTCCTCGGCTACCTCTCCTCGGCTACCTCTCGCCGTCTCTCCTCGGCTACCTCTCGCCATCTCTCCTCGGCTACCTCTCCTCGGCTACCTCTCCTCGGCTACCTCTCCTCGGCTACCTCTCCTCGGCTACCTCTCTCCGTCTCTCCTCGGCTACCTCTCTCCGTCTCTCCTCGGCTACCTCTCCTCGGCTACCTCTCCTCGGCTACCTCTCTCAGTCTCTCCTCGGCTACCTCTCTCCGTCTCTCCTCGGCTACCTCTCCTCGGCTACCTCTCCTCGGCTACCTCTCCTCGGCTACCTCTCTCCGTCTCTCCTCGGCTACCTCTCCTCGGCTACCTCTCTCCGTCTCTCCTCGGCTACCTCTCCTCGGCTACCTCTCTCCGTCTCTCCTCGGCTACCTCTCCTCGGCTACCTCTCTCCGTCTCTCCTCGGCTACCTCTCCTCGGCTACCTCTCCTCGGCTACCTCTCTCCGTCTCTCCTCGGCTACCTCTCCTTGGCTACCTCTCCTCGGCTACCTCTCTCCGTCTCTCCTCGGCTACCTCTCTCCGTCTCTCCTCGGCTACCTCTCCTTGGCTACCTCTCTCCGTCTCTCCTCGGCTACCTCTCTCCGTCTCTCCTCGGCTACCTCTCCTCGGCTACCTCTCCTCGGCTACCTCTCCTCGGCTACCTCTCCTCGGCTACCTCTCTCCGGCTACCTCTCCTCGGCTACCTATCTCCGTCTCTCCTCGGCTACCTCTCCTCGGCTACCTCTCCTCGGCTACCTCTCGCCGTCTCTCCGTCTCTCCTCGGCTACCTCTCCTCGGCTACCTCTCCTCGGCTACCTCTCGCCATCTCTCCTCGGCTACCTCTCCTCGGCTACCTCTCCTCGGCTACCTCTCCTCGGCTACCTCTCCTCGGCTACCTCTCCTCGGCTACCTCTCCTCGGCTACCTCTCCATCCATCCCTCCTTCCTCCATCTCTCCTTCCATCCTTAGATACCGACACTACATAAGCAAAAGTATGTGGACACTTGCTTCTTGAGCATCTCATTCCAAAATCATGGACATTAATATGGAGTTGGTCCCCCCCTTTGCTGCTATAACAGCCTCCACTCTTCTGGGAAGGCATTCCACTAGATGTTGGAACATTGCTGCTATAACAGCCTCCACTCTTCTGGGAAGGCTTTCCACTAGATGTTGGAACATTGCTGCTATAACAGCCTCCTCTCTTCTGGGAAGGCTTTCCACTAGATGTTGGAACATTGCTGCTATAACAGCCTCCACTCTTCTGGGAAGGCTTTCCACTAGATGTTGGAACATTGCTGCTATAACAGCCTCCACTCTTCTGGGAAGGCTTTCCACTAGATGTTGGAACATTGCTGCTATAACAGCCTCCACTCTTCTGGGAAGGCTTTCCACTAGATGTTGGAACATTGCTGTGGGGACTTGCTTCCATTCAGCCACAAGAGCGTTAGTGAGGTCGGGCACTGATGTTGGGTGATTAGGCCTGGCTCGCAGTCGCAGTTCCAATTCATCCCAAAGGTGTTCGATGGAGTTGAGGTTAGGGCTCTGTGCAGGCCAGTAGAAGTTCTTCCACACCAATCTCAACAAACCATTTCTGTGTGGACCTCTCTTTGTGCACAGGGGCATTGTCATGCTGAAACAGGAAAGGGCCTTCTCTAAACTGTTGCCAAAAAGTTGGAAGCACAGAATCGTCTAGAATGTCATTGTATGCTGTAGTGTTAAGATTTCCCTTCACTGGAACTAAGGAGCCTGAACCATGAAAAACAGCCCCAGACCATTATTCCTCCTCCACCAAACTTTACAGTTGGCACTATGCATTGGGGCAGGTAGAGTTCTCCTGGTTATCCACCAAACCCAGATTTGTCTGTTGGACTGCCAGATGGTGAAGCGTGATTCATCACTCCAGAGAACGTGTTTCCACTGCTCCAGAGTCTAATGGTGGCAAGCTTTACACCCCTCCAGCCGACGCTTGGCATTGCTCGTGGTGATTTTAGGCTTGTGTGTGGCTGCTCTGCCATGGAAACCCATTTCATGAAGCTCACGACTAACAGTTATTGTGCTGACGTTGCTTCCAGAGGCAGTTTGGAACTCGGTAGTGAGTGTTGCAACCGAGAACAGACCGTTTTTACCAGCCACGCACTTCAGCACTCTGCGGTCCCGTTCTGTGAGATTGTGTGGCCTACCACTTCGCGGCTGAGCCGGTGTTTCTCCGAGACGTTTCCACTTGACAATAACAGCACTTCCAGTTGACCGGGGGGCAGCTCTAGCAGGGCAGAAATTTGACAAACTAACTTGTTGGAAAGGTGGCATCCTATGACGGTTCCACGTTGAAAGTCACTGAGCTCTTCAGCAATGAGACGTATCTTCAGTATTCACCTCACTGTGTCAATGAGACGCATCTTCAGTATTCACCTCACTGTGTCAATGAGACGTATCTTCAGTATTCACCTCACTGGGTCTTCAGTATTCACCTCACTGTGTCAATGAGACGCATCTTCAGTATTCACCTCACTGTGTCTTCAGTATTCACCTCACTGTGTCAATGAGACGCATCTTCAGTATTCACCTCACTGTGTCTTCAGTATTCACCTCACTGTGTCAATGAGACGTATCTTCAGTATTCACCTCACTGTGTCTTCAGTATTCACCTCACTGTGTCTTCAGTATTCACCTCACTGTGTCAATGAGACGTATCTTCAGTATTCACCTCACTGTGTCTTCAGTATTCACCTCACTGTGTCTTCAGTATTCACCTCACTGTGTCTTCAGTATTCACCTCACTGTGTCTTCAGTATTCACCTCACTGTGTCTTCAGTATTCACCTCACTGTGTCTTCAGTATTCACCTCACTGTGTCTTCAGTATTCACCTCACTGTGTCAATGAGACGTATCTTCAGTATTCACCTCACTGTGTCTTCAGTATTCACCTCACTGTGTCTTCAGTATTCACCTCACTGTGTCTTCAGTATTCACCTCACTGTGTCTTCAGTATTCACCTCACTGTGTCTTCAGTATTCACCTCACTGTGTCTTCAGTATTCACCTCACTGTGTCAATGAGACGTATCTTCAGTATTCACCTCACTGTGTCTTCAGTATTCACCTCACTGTGTCTTCAGTATTCACCTCACTGTGTCAATGAGACGTATCTTCAGTATTCACCTCACTGTGTCTTCAGTATTCACCTCACTGTGTCTTCAGTATTCACCTCACTGTGTCTTCAGTATTCACCTCACTGTGTCAATGAGACGTATCTTCAGTATTCACCTCACTGTGTCTTCAGTATTCACCTCACTGTGTCAATGAGACGTATCTTCAGTATTCACCTCACTGTGTCTTCAGTATTCACCTCACTGTGTCAATGAGACGTGTCTTCAGTATTCACCTCACTGTGTCTTCAGTATTCACCTCACTGTGTCTTCAGTATTCACCTCACTGTGTCTTCAGTATTCACCTCACTGTGTCTTCAGTATTCACCTCACTGTGTCAATGAGACGTATCTTCAGTATTCACCTCACTGTGTCTTCAGTATTCACCTCACTGTGTCAATGAGACGTATCTTCAGTATTCACCTCACTGTGTCTTCAGTATTCAACTCACTGTGTCTTCAGTATTCACCTCACTGTGTCTTCAGTATTCATCTCACTGTGTCAATGAGACGTATCTTCAGTATTCACCTCACTGTGTCTTCAGTATTCACCTCACTGTGTCTTCAGTATTCACCTCACTGTGTCTTCAGTATTCACCTCACTGTGTCAATGAGACGTATCTTCAGTATTCACCTCACTGTGTCTTCAGTATTCACCTCACTGTGTCAATGAGACGTATCTTCAGTATTCACCTCACTGTGTCAATGAGACGTGTCTTCAGTATTCACCTCACTGTGTCTTCAGTATTCACCTCACTGTGTCTTCAGTATTCACCTCACTGTGTCTTCAGTATTCACCTCACTGTGGGGTAAGGGAGCAGAAGGAGAGGAGAGGAGTAGTAGGGAGCAGAAGGAGAGGAGAGGAGTAGTAGGGAGCAGAAGGAGAGGAGTAGTAGGGAGCAGAAGGAGAGGAGTAGTAGGGAGCAGAAGGAGAGGAGTAGTAGGGAGCAGAAGGAGAGGAGTAGTAGGGAGCAGAAGGAGAGGAGTAGTAGGGAGTCAGAAGGTAGCGAGTAGTAGTAGGGAGCAGAAGGAGAGGAGTAGTAGGGAGCAGAAGGAGAGGAGTAGTAGGGAGCAGAAGGAGAGGAGTAGTAGGGAGCAGAAGGAGAGGAGTAGTAGGGAGCAGAAGGAGAGGAGTAGTAGGGAGCAGAAGGAGAGGAGTAGTAGGGAGCAGAAGGAGAGGAGAGGAGTAGGGAGCAGAAGGAGAGGAGAGGAGTAGTAGGGAGCAGAAGGGAGAGGAGAGGAGTAGTAGGGAGCAGAAGGAGAGGAGAGGAGTAGTAGGGAGCAGAAGGAGAGGAGAGGAGTAGTAGGGAGCAGAAGGAGAGGAGGAGTAGGGAGCAGAAGGAGAGGAGTAGTAGGGAGCAGGAGAGGAGAGGAGTAGTAGGGAGCAGAAGGAGAGGAGTAGTAGGGAGCAGAAAGAGAGGAGTAGTAGGGAGCAGAAGGAGAGGAGAGGAGTAGTAGGGAGCAGAAGGAGAGGAGAGGAGTAGTAGGGAGCAGAAGGAGAGGAGAGGAGTAGTAGGGAGCAGAAGGAGAGGAGAGGAGTAGTAGGGAGCAGAAGGAGGAGAGGAGAAGTAGGAGCAGAAGGAGAGGAGAGGAGTAGTAGGGAGCAGAAGGAGAGGAGTAGTAGGGAGCAGAAGGAGAGGAGTAGTAGGGAGCAGAAGGAGAGGAGTAGTAGGGAGCAGAAGGAGAGGAGTAGTAGGGAGCAGAAGGAGAGGAGTAGTAGGGAGCAGAAGGAGAGGAGTAGTAGGGGCAGAGCAGAAGGAGAGGAGTAGTAGGGAGCAGAAGGAGAGGAGTAGTAGGGAGCAGAAGGAGAGGAGTAGTAGGGAGCAGAAGGAGAGGAGAGGAGTAGTAGGGAGCAGAAGGAGAGGAGAGGAGTAGTAGGGAGCAGAAGGAGAGGAGAGGAGTAGTAGGGAGCAGAAGGAGAGGAGAGGAGTAGTAGGGAGCAGAAGGAGAGGAGAGGAGTAGTAGGGAGCAGAAGGAGAAGAGGAGTAGTAGGGAGCAGAAGGAGATGAGTAGTAGGGAGCAGAAGGAGAGGAGTAGTAGGGAGAGAAGGAGAGGAGTAGTAGGGAGCAGAAGGAGAGGAGTAGTAGGGAGCAGAAGGAGAGGAGAGGAGTAGTAGGGAGCAGAGAAGGAGAGGAGTAGTAGGGAGCAGAAGGAGAGGAGTAGTAGGGAGCAGAAGGAGAGGAGTAGGGAGCAGAAGGAGGAGAGGAGTAGTAGGGAGCAGAAGGAGAGGAGAGGAGTAGTAGGGAGCAGAAGGAGAGGAGAGGAGTAGTAGGGAGCAGAAGGAGAGGAGAGGAGTAGTAGGGAGCAGAAGGAGAGGAGGAGTAGTAGGGAGCAGAAGGAGAGGAGAGGAGTAGTAGGGAGCAGAAGGAGAGGAGAGGAGAAGTAGGGAGCAGAAGGAGAGGAGAGGAGTAGTAGGGAGCAGAAGGAGAGGAGTAGTAGGGAGCAGAAGGAGAGGAGTAGTAGGGAGCAGAAGGAGAGGAGTAGTAGGGAGCAGAAGGAGAGGAGTAGTAGGGAGCAGAAGGAGAGGAGTAGTAGGGAGCAGAAGGAGAGGAGTAGTAGGGAGCAGAAGGAGAGGAGAGGAGTAGTAGGGAGCAGAAGGAGAGGAGAGGAGTAGTAGGGAGCAGAAGGAGAGGAGTAGTAGGGAGCAGAAGGAGAGGAGTAGTAGGGAGCAGAAGGAGAGGAGAGGGAGTAGTAGGGAGCAGAAGGGAGAGGAGTAGTAGGGAGCAGAAGGAGAGGAGTAGTAGGGAGCAGAAGGAGAGGAGTAGTAGGGAGCAAGAAGGAGAGGAGGTAAGTAGGAAGCCTAAGTAGGAGGCAGAGGAGAAGTAGTAGGGAGCAGAAGAGGCGGAGAGGAGTAGTAGGGAGCAGAGGAGAGGAGTATGTAGGGAGCAGAAGGAGGAGGAGTAGTTAGTGTAGGGCAGAAGGAGAGGAGTAGTAGGGAGCTAGTAAGGAGGCAGGAGCTAGTAAGGACAGAAGGAAGAGGAGTCGTAGGGAGCAGAAGGAGAGGAGAGGAGTAAGTCGGGAGCAGAGAGGAGAGGAGTAGTAGGGAGCAGCAGGAGAGGATAGTTAGTAGATGGGAGCAGAAGGCGAGGAGAGGAAGTAGTAGGAGAAGACGGATGAGGCAGAGGAGTAGTTAGGGCGCAGAAGGAGGAGGAGAGGAGTAGTAGAGGGAGCAGAAGGAGAGGAGAGGAAGTCGTAGGGAGCAGAAGGCGACGGAGGAGGAGTAGAGGTAAGTAGTAGTAGAGGTAGCTAGGAAGGAGAGGAGAGGGAGTGAAGTAGTAGGAGCAGAAGCAGAAGGAGAGGAGAGGAGTAGTTGGGAGCAGAAGGAGAGGAGTAGTTGGGAGCAGAAGGAGAGGAGAGGAGTAGTAGGGAGCAGAAGGAGAGGAGAGGAGTAGAAGGAGAGGAGAGGAGTAGTAGGGAGCAGAAGGAGAGGAGAGGAGTAGTTGGGAGCAGAAGGAGAGGAGAGGAGTAGTAGGGAGCAGAAGGAGAGGAGTAGTAGGGAGCAGAAGGAGAGGAGAGGAGTAGTAGGGAGCAGAAGGAGAGGAGAGGAGTAGTTGGGAGCAGAAGGAGAGGAGAGGAGTAGTAGGGAGCAGAAGGAGAGGAGAGGAGTAGTAGGGCAGAAGGAGAGGAGGGAGTAGTAGGGGCAGAAGGAGAGGAGAGGAGTAGTAGGGAGCAGAAGGAGAGGAGAGGAGTAGTAGGGAGCAGAAGGAGAGGAGAGGAGTAGTAGGGAGCAGAAGGAGAGGAGAGGAGAAGTAGGGAGCAGAAGGAGAGGAGAGGAGTAGTAGGGAGCAGAAGGAGAGGAGAGGAGTAGTAGGGAGCAGAAGGAGAGGAGAGGAGTAGTAGGGAGCAGAAGGAGAGGAGAGGAGTAGTAGGGAGCAGAAGGAGAGGAGTAGTAGGGAGCAGAAGGAGAGGAGAGGAGTAGTAGTAGGGAGCAGAAGGAGAGGAGAGGAGTAGTTGGGAGCAGAAGGAGAGGAGAGGAGTAGTAGGGAGCAGAAGGAGAGGAGTAGTAGGGAGCAGAAGGAGAGGAGTAGTAGGGAGCAGAAGGAGAGGAGTAGTAGGGAGCAGAAGGAGAGGAGAGGAGTAGTAGGGAGCAGAAGGAGAGGAGAGGAGTAGTAGGGAGCAGAAGGAGAGGAGAGGAGTAGTAGGGAGCAGAAGAGAGGAGAGGAGGAGTAGTAGGGAGAAGAAGGAGAGGAGAGGAGTAGTAGGGAGCAGAAGGAGAGGAGAGGAGTAGTAGGGAGCAGAAGGAGAGGAGAGGAGTAGTAGGGAGCAGAAGGAGAGGAGAGGAGTAGTAGGGAGCAGAGGAGAGGAGTAGTAGGGAGCAGAAGGAGAGGAGAGGAGTAGTAGGGAGCAGAAGGAGAGGAGAGGAGTAGTAGGGAGCAGAAGGAGAGGAGTAGTAGGGAGCAGAAGGAGAGGAGAGGAGTAGTAGGGAGCAGAAGGAGAGGAGAGGAGTAGTAGGGAGCAGAAGGAGAGGAGAGGAGTAGTTAGGGAGCAGAAGGAGAGGAGAGGAGTAGTAGGGAGCAGAAGGAGAGATGAGCAGTAGTAGGGAGCAGAAGGAGAGGAGAGGAAGTAGTAGGGAGCAGAAGGAGAGGAGAGGAGTAGTAGGGAGCAGAAGGAGAGGAGAGGGAGTAGTGGGAGCGGAAGGAGAGGAGAGGAGTATAAGTAGGGAGCAGAAGGGGGAGGAGAGGAGTAGTAGGGAGCAGAAGGAGGGAGGAGGAGGAAGTAGTAGGGAGCAGAAGGAGAGGAGAGGAGTAGTATGGGAGCAGAAGGAGAGGAGAGGAGTGTAGGAGCAGAAGGAGAGGAGAGGAGTAGTAGGGAGCAGAAGGAGAGGAGAGGAGAGTGAGTAGTAGGGAGCAGAAGGAGAGGAGAGGAGTAGTAGGGAGCAGAAGGAGAGGAGAGGAGTAGTAGGGGAGCAGAAGGAGAGGGAGGAGAGTAGTAGGGAGCAGAAGGAGAGGAGTAGTAGGGAGCAGAAGGAGAGGAGAGGAGTAGTAGGGAGCAGAAGGAGAGGAGAGGAGTAGTAGGGAGCAGAAGGAGAGGAGAGGAGTAGTTGGGAGCAGAAGGAGAGGAGAGGAGTAGTAGGGAGCAGAAGGAGAGGAGAGGAGTAGTAGGGAGCAGAAGGAGAGGAGAGGAGTAGTTGGGAGCAGAAGGAGAGGAGAGGAGTAGTAGGGAGCAGAAGGAGAGGAGAGGAGTAGTAGGGAGCAGAAGGAGAGGAGAGGAGTAGTAGGGAGCAGAAGGAGAGGAGAGGAGTAGTAGGGAGCAGAAGGAGAGGAGAGGAGTAGTTGGGAGCAGAAGGAGAGGAGAGGAGTAGTTGGGAGCAGAAGGAGAGGAGAGGAGTAGTAGGGAGCAGAAGGAGAGGAGAGGAGTAGTAGGGAGCAGAAGGAGAGGAGAGGAGTAGTAGGGCGCAGAAGGAGAGGAGAGGAGTTGTAGGAGCAGAAGGAGAGGAGAGGAGTAGTTGGGAGCAGAAGGAGAGGAGAGGAGTAGTAGGGAGCAGAAGGAGAGGAGTAGTAGGGAGCAGAAGGAGAGGAGAGGAGTAGTAGGGAGCAGAAGGCCAAAGAAGTGAAAAGTATTTTCTATCCGTCAGATCTCCCCCCATCTCTCTCTCCCCCATCTCTCTCCCCCCCCCATCTCTCTCTCCCCCATCTCTCTCTCCCCCATCTCTCTCTCCCCATCTCTCTCTCCCCCATCTCTCTCTCTCCCCCTCGAATGCTGCTGCTAACAGTAGAAATACTGATGAAGTGAGATGTAGAGATCCCAGCTCAGCTAATGCTGTTGCTAACAGCAACAGTGTATAAAAGTGAAGACATTAAAACTATGATTTAACACATATGGAATCATGTAGTAACCGAGAAAAAAAAGTCAAAACAAAAACACAATATATTTTAGATTCTTCAAAAGTAGCGACCTTTTGCCTTGATGACACTCTTGGCATTCTCTCAACCAGTTCAACCTGGAATGCTTTTCCAACAGTCTTGAAGGAGTTCCCACATATGTTGGATTGGGTTTATTGGTGCTAAAATACACCAGTTATGCTATTTTTGAACCACCAGGATGCTGATGTCAATGCAGACTGTAGTTTGTGTGTTCATACTTTTTCATAACGACAAGATTGATGTCGGACGACAATAGAACAATCTCAATAAATGTTGATAGACGTAGTATAAACCAGAATTTAGTCTTGAAATCCGTGGTTGTTTACTACACTACCGTACTCACTCTGTTTAGTACACTACCGTACTCACTCTGTTTAGTACACTACCGTACTCACTCTGTTTAGTACACTACCGTACTCACTCTGTTTAGTACACTACCGTACTCACTCTGTTTAGTACACTACCGTACTCACTCTGTTTAGTACACTACCGTACTCACTCTGTTTACTACACTACCGTACTCACTCTGTTTACTACACTACCGTACTCACTCTGTTTAGTACACTACCGTACTCACTCTGTTAGGTACACTACCGTACTCACTCTGTTTAGCACATGGCCTCACATGTGAATCCTTAAAGAGATGGGTGGGACTAAGGCTTAAGAGGGTGTAAACGATGCTGAATGTGGTGTAGACAAAGAAGAGCTCTCCAGTAGGTACCAAAACATTCAAGGGTCATTTTCTCAAAAGTGGGGTTACAAGTTTATCAACTTTCAAAGCAGAATAACTTTCCCATTGTTCCTTAACTGCAGTGTATAACATACCATTTTCTAGCTCTGAGTCTCTACTTTTATCAAATGTAAAAAAAACACCATTGTTGCTACATCAGACGAATCGAGCCGATCGGTCACATCTCCCACAACGAACCTCTTCAATACAACCTGTGTGTGTGTGTCTCCCAGTGTGTGTGTGTGTGTCCTTGTGTGTCCCAGTGTGTGTGTGTCCCCCAGTGTGTGTCCCAGCGTGTGTGTGTGTGTGTCCCAGCGTGTGCGTGTGTGTGTGTCCCAGCGTGTGCGTGTGTGTGTGTGTCCCAGCGTGTGTGTGTGTGTCCCAGCGTGTGCGTGTGTGTGTCCCAGCGTGTGCGTGTGTGTGTCCCAGCATGTGCGTGTGTGTGTGTGTGTGTCCCAGCGTGTGCGTGTGTGTCCCAGCGTGTGCATCCGTCCCAGCATCCCTCAGTAATAAAGGATACTTCCCGCTCGGACCGGCTGCTATGCGGTAGTCGCTGTAGCTGTTACTGGGGTGGAAGTTGAAAACAAACATAACGTTGGCTCTTTCAAACACGATCACTTTATCCTTCTCGTCTGCTGTGGTCATCAACACCTGAAGGAGAGAGGAAGAGGAGGAAGAGGAGGAAAGAGAATATATAATTGTGATACCTGCAGATCTCCAGTGACTGTAAAACCTCTCTAACCTTTAAGTGTCCCGTCTTATTAGCAGAGTGTCCAACCAGTCAAACACCTGATTCAACTAGTCCTATAGGAAATGTAATAATATAATTGTACATTTTAGCCACTTATCCAGAGAGTGTTAGTTAACGAAAGGCTGTGTGGGTTGTACTCTACGGACGTTGTAGAGACAGGAACCTGCAGGATCGAGTCACAGCTTTGATGTTTGCAGAGAACGACAGGGTGTTGTCCAGGGTCACACCATACAGTGCCATTTGGAAAGTATTCAGACCTCTTGACTTCTTCAACATTTTGTTATGTTACAGCCTTATTCTAAAATTGATTCAATGTTTTTTTGCCCCCTCATCAATCTACACACAATACCCCATAACGATTACACAATACCCCATAACGACTACACAATACCCCATAACGACAAAGCAATAGCAAAAACTGTTTTTTTTCTCTCCATTTTTGCAAATGTATATATTTTTTTTTACTGAAGTATTACATTTACATCAGTATTCAGACCTTTTACGCAGTACTTTGTAGAAGTACCTTTGGCAGCGATTACAGCCTTGAGTCTTCTTGGGTATTACGCTACAAGCTTTGCACACCAATCAAGTTGTAGAAACATCTCAAGGATGATCAATGGAGACAGGATGCACCTGAGCTCAATTTTGAGTCTCAAAGCAAAGGGTCTGAATACTTATGTAATACTTATAAATCTGTAAATAAGGTATTTCTTTATTTTATTTCAAGGCAGGTCCTCACCAGACATCACCGGGAACAACGTTGACTACAGGCACTATGGGCACAAACCCACCGTCGCTGGACCAGACAGGACTGGCAAAAAGTGCTCTTCACTGACGAGTCGTGGTTTTGTCTCACCAGGGGTGATGGTCGGATTTGCGTTTATCGATGAAGGAATGAGCGTTACACTGAAGCCTGTACTCTGGAGCAGGATCGATTTGGAGGTGGAGGGTCCGTCATGGTCTGGGGTGGGGTGTCACAGCATCATCGGACTGAGCTTGTTGTCATTGCAGCCAATCTCAACGCTGTGCGTTACAGGGAAGACATCCTCCTCCTCCCTCATGTGGTACCCTTCCTGCAGGCTCATCCTGACATGACCCTCCAGCACGACAATGCCACCAGCCATACTGCTCGTTCTGTGCATGATTTCCTGCAAGACAGGAATGTCAGTGTTCTGCCATGGCCAGCGAAGAGCCCAGATCTCAATCCCATTGAGCACATCTGGGACCTGTTGGGGCCATACCCCCCAGAAATGTCCGGAAACTTGCAGGTGCCTTGGTGGAAGAGTGGGGTAACATCTCACAGCAAGAACTGTCCAATCTGGTGCAGTCCATGAGGAGGAGATGCACTGCAGTACTTAATGCAGCTGGTGGCCACATCAGATACTGACTGTTACTTTTGATTTTGACCCCCCCCTTTGTTCAGGGACACATTATTCCATGTCTGTTAGTCACATGTCTGTGGAACTTGTTCAGTTTATGTCTTAGTTGTTGAATCTTATGTTCATACAAATATTTACATGTTAAGTTTGCTGAAAATAAACACAGTTGACAGTGAGAGGACTTTTTTTTTTTTTTTTTTGCTGAGTTTACTCCAGTACCCCTGGATATTGAATAAGGTAAAAAAAAAAAAAACTGCTGGAGTCAAGAGTTCAAGTGGCCTGTCTACAGTCTGGACATCACTGAGACTAAAGACTTCCTCCAGGGATAATGAGAAGGGGGGGCTTATTCCAAAGCAGGAAGGTAATTGTGCTAGACTTTATCAACTGGAGGGGCAATGGGAGAAATCAAATCAAATTTATTTATATAGCCCTTCTTACATCAGCTGATATCACAAAGTGCTGTACAGAAATCCAGCCTAAAACCCCAAACAGCAAGCAATGCAGGTGTAGAAGCACGGTGGCTAGGAAAAACTCCCTAGAAAGGCCAAAACCTAGGAAGAAACCTAGAGAGGAACCAGGCTATGAGGGGTGGCTAGGAATGAGAACATGTGAAACGAGGGCCTCCTTGTACGTCACAGGAGTTTGCTCATTGAGAAGTTATGAGTAAAGTATATTTGTAATAATAATAACTCAGACTTGACATAGACTCACATATTTAAGCAATAAGGCACGAGGGGGTTTGTTCTTAGGCACGATGCAACGCGGAGTGCCTGGACGCAGCACTTAGCCGTGGTATATTGGCCACATATCACAAACCTCATAGGTACCTTATTGCTATTATAAACTAGTTATCTATGTAATTAGTTCAGTAAAAATAACTTTTTTCATACCCGTGGTATACGGTCTGATATAACATAGCTGTCAGCCAATTAGCATTCAGGGCACGAACAACCCAGTTTATAATTTAAGATAGAAGAGACCCCCCCCCCCCCCCCAAAAAAAGATAATGTTGATGAAGACAAGAAAAATGAAATGATTAAGTTAAAACAAATGAAACGTCTGCCTGCTTGTTACATTTACATTTTAGTCATTTTATCAGACGCTCTTATCCAGAACGACTTACAGTAGTGAATGCATACATTTCGTACATTTCATTTCATGCCTTTTTTTTGTACTGGCCCCCCCGTGGGAATTGAACCCACAACCCTGGCATTGCACACACCATGCTGGCACTGCAAACACCATGCTCTACCAACTGAGCCACAGGGAAAGTCTTGCTTGTCTTGTCTCCTACCTTCTGAGAGGCCAGCCATCCATATTTGTCCTCCGTGAGGTTCATGTCTCTGTCAAAGGCGTAAAGCTGTGTGTAGCGTAGGTTGTTGTCAGGGTCTAACAGGTTGTACTGACGACGGGCGTACTTATAACTCTCACCATTACCCTTCCTGGGGAAGTCCAGCCACTCTGGGTGGCCAAACTCATTACCTATGGAGACAAAAAAACACAGAAAGAACACAGATCTTTACAGTAAGACACGCTCAAACAGACAGGGAGAGATAGACGAGAGAGAAGGGAAAGAGGGTCTACTAGAGAGAGAGGGGGGAAAGAGGGCCTACTAGAGAGAGGGGGGGGAGAGGGCCTACTAGAGAGAGAGGGGGGAAAGAGGGTCTACTAGAGAGAGGGGGTAAAGAGGGTCTACTAGAGAGAGGGGGGAAAGAGGGCCAACTAGAGAGAGGGCCTACTAGAGAGAGAGGGGGGGAAAGAGGGCCTACTAGAGAGAGGGGGGAAAGAGGGTCTACTAGAGAGAGGGGGGAAAGAGGGCCTACTAGAGAGAGGGGGGGAAAGAGGGCCTACTAGAGAGAGAGGGGAAAGAGGGTCTACTAGAGAGAGGGGGGGAAGAGGGTCTACTAGAGAGAGAGGGGGGAAAGAGGGTCTACTAGAGAGAGGGGGGAAGAGGGGCCTACTAGAGAGAGGGGGGAAAGAGGGCCTACTAGAGAGAGAGAGGGGAAAGAGGGTCTACTAGAGAGAGAGAGAGGGGGGGGAAAGAGGGTCTACTAGAGAGAGAGGGGGAAAGAGGGTCTACTAGAGAGAGGGGGGAAAGAGGGCCTACTAGAGAGAGGGGGGAAAGAGGGCCTACTAGAGAGAGAGAGGGGAAATTGCTCTCGCTAGAAGCCTGTGTTTCAGACATAAGGAAGTGGATGGCTGCAAATTTTCTACTTTTAAACTCGGACAAAACAGAGATGCTTGTCCTAGGTCCCAAGAAACAAAGAGATATCTATCTTGATTGATCTGACAATTAATCTGGATGGTTGTACAGTCG